>NC_142670.1:39906681-39916681 GCF_964200805.1 Pocillopora damicornis | reverse complement strand
ATACAATACTAGGCTAACTGGATAGTTTTAGGGTTAGGGTTAGGATTTTCAAGTAGGCACACGCAGTTGTGTGGATATTGTGGTACATGGAGTTTAGTAGAGTGTAGATTTTAGCAGTATTTGCCAGTGTTGACATATTTATAAAATTATGGTTCCAAAGTGCGTGTCACTGTTGAGAACCCAAGAAAATCATGAGAAAGTCGCCGATGGATTAGCCATAAAAATAAGCCCAACTCTGAGTCAATGCCAAACCACAAGAAAGTTGTGAAACTCGCGCCAATGTAAAAAAAAAAAAAACAACTGAGGTTCGAAGTATGGGTCGCTAACATCCTATGAAAATCATGGGAAAGTCGAGGAGATTGGTCATGGTACCAACCAATGCCACTTTCCCATGAAAATCAAGAAACCTGTGGTAACTAGCCAACATATGCTAGAATGACAATCTTTAATAAAATTCATATCTAATAAGGATGTGTGAAATGGCCAATATCGCTCTTGGCCGAGATACTGGTTTGCCGTGTTTTGGCAGTTATTTTGGCGAATATGGTTAAAATCAAATCTGTGTAAAAACAGTAAAATCAACGAGTTATTGAGGTTCGTCAACATAGGGAGGGTCCTCTTAGTCTAGAGAAAAACTTCTGCCCACGGCTAAAGGCGTTAAATTAATAAATTGATATATCTGGGCGGCATATTAAACAGCAACACTAAACTTCTCCTTTCTCACAGCTTTTTCCCCTTTAACATCTTTGTTCATTCCATTTTTTTTAAAGTAAAAACTCGTTTTGGAGGCATAAAGGTCCCTAAAGCAACGTTTCAAGATTTTATGGCGATCTTGTGAAAAACATGTAGTTCCAGCTAGTTTAGAGGGTTTTGGCAGCTATTTACACAAAAAGTGGGTAAAATCAGCCCAATTTGTTGTGTTTCTGACGGTTTTTACGCGTTTTTTCCCCCAATTTTACTGAGAACACTGCGTTTTAGCTGGAATAAGTGTTTTCACATGGATTGTAGCCCTATTTTGTTAAAGACATCGTGCTTTTGAATGTAAAATAGGCTGATTTTTGCAAAAAAAAAAAAAGTGTTTTTCAGGTCGAATTGAGCGCTTTTGTCAACTTTTGCGTAAAATTTGGCAAAAACTCGTGCGTTCTGCCGGATTTTGGTGTTTTTATATAGATTTCATTGCAATTTTACGAAATACATGTAGTTTCAGCTAGTTTGCAGCGTTTTGGGCTTGAGACCGGCAAGAGTGATGGTAGACACTCTTAGCAGAGATAATTGTGCTAGCAGATATTAAAATTTCACCTGTAAAGACAATAAATTAATTAAACACAAGAAAAAGGAAACTTGATAAAAAAATTAGAATAATGGCGGGGAGAAAAGAGGGCTGCACTAAAGATTATGTACTTGTGTTCTTGAAGCTGAAAATTAACAAGGTTCCTAACAATTTTTGAAAATCACACAAATCCCAAGCTATATCCAGGGTTTTCTCTTAATAAAATTAACTCTTAAAACAAATTGGGATTTTACCTTGGGCCTTTTTTTTTACTTTTTATGTACATTATTTATGTATAAATAATGCTCCCCTGACCCTCCCCCAAATTTCCAGAACAAATGGAAACTCTTAAGAATGATCAAGCTTTACCTTATTATTTAAAATTTTTACATCTTGAATTATCAAGTTATCACAGAGGATTTCTTGGTACTTTAACCTGTTTAACACCCTAAAAGAAGTGCACATATATACTACACACAATCAGCCCAGTCAAAATGTGCCACAGCTGACAATTTGGCTGCCTGCCACAATATAGCTGCCGCTAACTTCACACTTTTCACACTTCCATTCAAGACAAGGTTCAGCCTCTGCTGCCTATTACTATCACCAGCTTGCCTTCCACTCAAAAACATTTTGACTGAGCTCATCCATACATACATACATAAATGGGAGATTAGGTTACATGAGCGAACCTGCACTATTGAAAGAGATCAATGAATTACAATTCAAAGAAACATTGATAAATAAAATAAATCAATAGAAATGACAAAAATCAAACTAACAGCAGACAGTACTCTTTCAGCCTTCTGGACCTGAGCAGTGCAGTGATCTTCAACTAAGTGCTTAATTTGGACATAAAACCAGAACTTGGTATAGCTAAATATTATTATTTTTCTTTTAATATTCCCACTCCAGCTGATGTGTATTATTTGAATTACAAGTCTTATTAGCATGCAAAATCACCTATGGACAAGGCACACACTTTGGACATAAAACCAGAACTTGGTATAGCTAAATATTATTATTTTTCTTTTAATATTCCCACTCCAGCTGATGTGTATTATTTGAATTACAAGTCTTATTAGCATGCAAAATCACCTACAGACAAGGCACACACTTTGCACCAAAATAGCTTTGCATCAAGTACATTATCTAGTACATCATTACCATCTTCAGGTATTTCTAATTTACTTGTGAAAATCACACAAATCATAAGCTATATACAGCATACAATCAACAGCAAATTATTAGAAAGGAATGCAGTAAATTTTAATAAGAATATTACTAAGTAGTTAAATAACAAATAGCCCAGTAAAATTGTGCCCGTTGCTGGGAATTTGGTTCTCAATAAAATTAGCTAAAATAGCCAATCTTGAGTTTTACTGCTCACTCAAAATGGGCTGGCAGCTTACAATTTGGCCGCCTACAATGAAGTACCTTCTGCTAACTTCACATTTTTCAGACTGCTTTTCAGGAAGAGGTTTGGCCAGCTTTTCTACTACTCAAAAACATTTTGACTGGGCTGTGCAAGTCTTACTAGCATATAAAAAGCACCCTCAGGTAGATTACAGCAAAGCAGACTTTGTACCAAATGCTCTGCATTAAGTACATCATTACCCTCTTCAAGTATTTCTAGTTTACTTGTGAAAATCCCACAAATCACAAGGTATATTACATTATACATTCCAGTTGACAAAGCAATCAAGGGTAATTTTTTTCATAATGGATGCAATGATCTTCAGTATCAAGATTATTTGGTACCTAAATAGTAAAATGTTCGAGAGAAGAAATAATCATAAACATTTTTTCTTTCTCATCAGCATCGACTTCCAAAAGTAATGGATAATGACCACCTAAAACAAAGAAGAAATAAATCAAATTTTTGATTTCACAGGGCTTCAATACGTGTGTAAACCACAAGACTGAATTAATTGACAACATGGCGGTTCTCTCGTGCAGTCGAGCACGTTTTTTTGTCTCTGCGCATGTGCCGCACGCACACCGCAGGTTAATAAGATTGCGGTCTAACTAGTCCCCAGATTCCACATACTGGGGGCGGGCGCGCGAAGCAATTCGTTTGCTTCTTCTGAGTGTTTCGACCTGTGGAATCTGCAGTTCAGTTCCTGTAAAGTGTTCCTTAGAGTCCGTTAGTGTGACTTCCAAGGGATACAAGAGATGTATTGAACGGTTGGTGACTCCGGAATTTGTTTTGATCTCTGCCGCTCTAACTAGGCCATCACTGCCACGGAGAACTTTCTTTACAATGGCTAACTTCCAGGAACTACGAGGAACATTTTCAGCGTGCAGAAGTACGACATCCCCGACTTTAATGATCTCCTCCTGCGATCCTCGCTTCTTAGACTGATACACATGACGCTCCCGAAGCGAAGCAAGGTATTCACTCTTGAACCGTTGAACAAAGTGCTGAAATAGCAATGAGCGTCGTTTGAAGGCCTTATTGAGTTGATCATGATCATTGAAGTCTTCATCCTCCAACTCGTCAGGATCAACAACAGGGTGTGGCAAAGCTGTAACATCGAACCCATACAGCAACTTTGACGGTGTCAAGGGCTCTGGATCATTCACATCATGGTAGACGAATGTGATTGGGCGATCATTCACAACTGCTTGAACCTCTTTGATGAGTGTTTGTAACTCGGGTAGACTAATGAGCGCGCGACGAAGAACTTTCTTGATTGACAACTTAACTACTCCAATCAGTCGCTCATACATGCCTCCCCAGTGCGGTGACTTGGCAGGAATATGCCTCATCTGAACTCTCTTCTGGGCGAAGTGATGCTGCACGGTTTGATCTTCTATGACTTGGAACAACTTCTGAATTTCTTCATCCCCTTTCTGGAATGTTTTGGCATTATCACACAGGATCAGTGAAGGAGTTCCATAGATGGCACAGTGACGCCTGAATGCAAGAAGGAACTGATCGGTCGTCATGTCATCAACGATCTCCAAATTTACATTGCGAGTGGTGCTACAGGTAAACAGGCAGACATAACATTTCTCCGTCTTGTTACCATTCTTGACCGTCAGATGGCCGGTAAAATCAATCCCCACTGTAGAGAATGGTTTCACCTTGTTGAGGCGAAAGTCAGGCAAGGGGGGTGAATGGGGTAGCCTGTATGCTCCCCCTATCTGGTATCGGCATCTGACACAATGCTTGAGCACCCTTGCAATTTCACTTCGTGCTGATGGTAACCAAAATCTCTTACGCAGTGCAACAACAGTGTCTCTTACTCCAGCGTGGAGCTGTCTCTCGTGAACTGAACGAACAAGCAGAGTTGTGAACTGAGACTCTTTAGCGATGAGAATTGGTTCTCTTGCATCTTGTTCGAGCATTTCATGCTCGAGTCTGCCGAGGGCAACTAGAAGGCCATTTAAGTTGAGCTTCAGATTAAGTTGACGAACCAACTGAGGTCTGGGTTTGAAGTGCGGACGGGTGGGTCGTGACTGCTTTGTACAAAGATAGTCTCGATCTTGCCTGAAATGCTGAATCTGGTGAGCACGAAGAAGTACGACTTCTGCTTGCGATATTTCAGCAGCTGTGGGAACTGGAATTACCAAGTCAATGACTGACGGGCATTGGTGTGACCCATGTGACTTACCAGAGGCATGCTTCAGGTTGGAAATGAATCTCAAGACATAGGACATCGTGCGAAGCATGTTTTCATAGGACTGGAAGCGTGAGATGTCAATCAAGTCTTGGAGACTGCCTATGTTAGACTGCTTGCCAGGAACATGACTGTCCACAGCTGTGGCTGCGACAACATCGTCTTCTGCAAAGCTCTTACGACTCCATCTTGGCCAGAGCGAATGGGCTGTTAACCATGGAGGACCTCTTTGCCATAGTGCTGATTGTAGGAGCTCATCCGCACTGCATCCACGGGAGAGTATGTCTGCAGGATTGTTTGCTGAACTGACATGGGACCAGCTGGATAGGTCAGTAAGCCTCAAGATCTCTGTTGTCCGATTGCGAATAAACGCTGGGAGTTGCTTGGTACTGTACAGCCAATGGAGATAGATGGTGGAGTCAGTCCAGTAGTAGGATGAGATGGATGGGTAATCCTTGCTGAAAATTTCTCTTATGGCTGCACCAAGGCGAGCACCCATTACCATGGCAATTAATTCCCACTGGGGAACTGTTCGTGCATGTTTAGATGAGGAAAGTTTGACCTTGGAGCCAATGAATCTGACCTTCTCATTCTGAGCAAAGAAGACATGGAAACTGTACGTTACATTTATTAATCTTAAACATAAGTGATTTCGTTTATCTATTACATAACCAAACCGCATGTATGCAGCACGTGTCTTATCGCCCCATATATGGTGCTGTTCCACGTGCTTACAAGGAGACGTGATGTGTTTTTTTGTGAGAGTTGTGAGAGAGAGTTAATTGGAGTGTAATAGCAAAATCGAACCAAGAAATAAATCGTGAGTACGCTAGCTTTTGCACGTTTTCGACACAGTGGCGACCCTGCCAGGACAGCGTTGGAAATCATGGAGACACAGATTGCCGAACTTGAGGGCAAATTGAAGACGTTGAATTTTCGCTTGAAGAAGACAGGAGATGTCTTAAAGAAAGACGACCGAACAACCTTTGAGAGACACAAAGTTTCGGTTGAAGCCCTAGTGACTACGGTAGTGAAGTTAAAGGATTCCATTGAGGAACAAAAGTTTACGAACGGCGAAGACGACGAAGCGGTACAAGAATGGGCCGACGAAATCGAGCTAGTCATTAACGAAGGAGACGCCTGTATACGCGAACTGGAAGAACGAATTGAGCAAATCGATCGCAATCTGAAACACGCAACCGTGCTCTATGAGCACAAGAGAGAAGTCGAACTAGAGAAAGAGAAAATGATGCAACAACAAGAAGCTATTAATCGAGCACATGCGGAGGAATTGGAATTTGAGAAGAAGAAGTTGGAGCTCAAACAAGCTCAAGCGGAACCGCCGGAAAATATGCACGGCCAAATGGCTAGCAACGTGGTGAGAATGCCCAAGCTCGTGATCACAAAATTTGACGGGACGCCGCAAGATTGGCTGCGTTTTTGGGGACAGTTCCAAAGTCAAATTGATGATTCCAGTGCCCCTGAAGTCACAAAGTTCTCTTACTTGAAAGAATTAGTGAATATGAAGGTGCGAAATCTCATCGACGGTCTTCCGTTTACGCCTGAAGGTTACCAAAAAGCTAAAGATTTACTCACAAGAAGATATGGGAAAGCGAGTGAAGTCGTGGGAACCTACGTTAGGAATATTTTGGAACTACCCACCATGCGCGAGAGAAACGTAAAGAAGATACATGAATTTTACGAAGTACTACTGTTCAATGTAGAGTCATTGCGAACATTGAAGAGCTTATCCAAATTGGACGCCGCGGTTCGATTTACATTCGACAAACTTGAGGTAATAAAGAACGAACTTGCTATGATAGATGAAAAATGGTGTGAATGGACCTTTGTAGCATTCTTAGAGGCGTTGGAGAAGTGGACGACTAATAATCCCATTTCAGACGAACCGAAATCAAAGAGTTCAAATTTCCGTCGAGATCAATCCAGAGCTTTTCTTGCCAAACAACAAGAAACCGGAAACCAGTCGAGGGCGAGCCCAGGGGCGTGTCTTTATTGTTGTAGCGAACAACATAAAGCAATTAACTGTGAAAATGTCCAAAGCATTGAAGAAAGGAAGAAAATACTTGCCGATAAGCGCTTGTGCTTCAATTGCACCGGAGCCAAACACCGGGCCAACGATTGTAAGAGCAGAAATACTTGTAAAATTTGCGATGGAAAACACCACACTTCGATATGTGACAGGAAGGAGAGACGAGAACCAGGTATGACTGCAAATTTAATTGACGATTCCAGTGTTATTCATCCCGTAGTAGTCATAAACATGGGTGGATATAAATTCAGAGCTCTTTTGGACAGTGGCGCTAGCCATTCGTATGTTTCGTCAACTGCGATTGAGTTACTTAAAGCTAAAGTGAAGAGTACGAGTTTGCGTCAAATCGCCATGCTTACAGGCGTTGAAACCAGAACTATGCAAGTATACGAAGTTGTCATGCATTCCGTAACTGGAGATTTCTCACTAAACGTGAATGTCACGAAAATCGAAAAAAGGGAACTGTTGACCTTAGACAACCCAAAGTATTCCGACCTCGTAAAAAATCACCCTCACCTGAGAGGTGTTAAGATGGACGATAGTGATACCAAGGCTCGCTTACCTGTGCACGTGATTATCGGCGCTAATGACTTTGCCAAGATACGGACGAGTGATCGTTTACGGGTCGGACGTAAAGGAGATCCAGTAGCAGAGCGTACACGTTTCGGGTGGACTATAATGTCCCCCGGAACAGATCTAGGCAACGCGTATCTTGCCGTGAATTCTACGGTGGATCACAACCGACTCTGCGCCCTAGATGTCCTAGGACTAGAGGACAAACTATCTACTCTCCAGAGCGACGTCCACGAAGAATTTAAGGAGCAACTGGCTAGGAGTCCAGACGGCCGATACGAAACTGGACTACCCTGGAAAGGGAACTGTCCTGAGTTGCCCAATAATTGTGCGGGCAGTGTGCGCAGAGTGAACTCTCTTCTACGGAAATTAAAGAGAACTGATATGCTAGACCAGTACGACGACATTATTCGGGAACAGTTAGAAGAAGGTGTGGTTGAGAAAGCACCAGCGAAGGTAACAGGCAAAGAATTCTACATGCCCCACCGAGCAGTAATACGTGAGAATGCCGAATCAACCAAGCTACGAGTGGTATATGACGCCTCGGCCCGTGCGTATGACGGTGCGCCTTCTTTGAATGAGTGTTTACACACTGGCCCCCCACTACAGAATGAGCTGTGGAATGTTATTGTCCGCAACAGATTCCATCCCATTGCAGTTGCCGGAGATGTGCGCAAGGCCTTCCTGCAGATACGTGTTAAGGAAGCTGAACGTGACGCATTGAGGTTCCACTGGATTAAAGACAAATCGACCGGAGAACTAGAAGTGCTGAGGTTTACGAGAGTGGTGTTTGGTCTTGCTCCTTCTCCTTTCCTACTCAATGCCGTGATACAACAACACCTGGAAAGTGTGCAGTCCGAGTACCCAGGGACTGTACAAGAAATTAAGAACAGTCTGTATGTAGATGATTTGATTGCCGGAGATACTACTAGGGAAGGTGCGCAACAGCTCAAACATTATGCAGTAGAGATCTTTAATCGTGCAAGGTTCACCTTGCATAAATGGCACTCAAACGTGTCAGAACTAGAAAGCGACTGTACCGATGACGAGCCTTCGTTTGCTAAACAACAGCTTGGTGCATCATCAGCTCGTGGAGAGTGCAAACTACTGGGACTCAAATGGGACAAAGGGGATGACACTTTACATGTTTCACTCCCATCTCAGCCTGCTACATTGACCAAGCGGGGCATCCTCGCCAACTTAGCGAAGATTTATGACCCGTTAGGACTCGTGTCGCCTGTAATGTTAGAAGGGAAACAAATCTATCGAGAAGCCAGTGAGATGAAGTTGAGCTGGGACGTCCCACTTCCCGAGGGGATTACGAAACGGTGGCTAAAATGGGAGAAGAATGCACCGGACGATGTGTACTTTCCTCGCAGTCTTGTTCAGTACCAGGAACCGATCGACAATATCAAACTTCATGCATTTGGTGATGCAAGTATTCACGGTGTGTGTGCTGCTGTTTATGCTGTGGTTACACAGGCGTCAGGCGTGACGCAGGGTCTGATTGCCGCCAAATCCCGCCTTGCCAAGAAAAGTCTGACGATTCCTCGTTTGGAGCTCGTAGCAGGCCATATGGCAGTCAACTTGTCTACGAATGTGCGGGTTGCGCTAGAAGGCTTCAGTATGACGGAGGATATACAGTGCTGGCTCGACAGCACTGTAGCCCTACACTGGCTGAACGATGACGGAGAGTACCGCCAATTCGTGGCTAATCGGGTTAAAAAGATCCAGAGCCACCCGAACACGCAGTCTGTGGGTCAGGGTCTGCTAGACTGGGACGAGCTCTGCGAAGTAGTCCTTGACATCGAAGTGTCGCTTAACCATCGACCTCTTAGTTACGTGGAGGATGACCCGCAGTTCCCTACACTAACACCCAACTCCTTCCTGTTTCTTAATGCTAACATTTTACCTGAGTTCGAGCCACATCGGCTCGAAGACCGTGACTTGAGGAAACGTGCGAAATTCTTGAAAGCTACCAAAGATACAATGTGGCGTCGCTGGACCACAGAATACCTTAGAGCTTTGAGAGAGAGGCATAAACTTAAACACAACACCAAACCTAACAGCTTGTCCGTAGGAGATGTTGTTATCATTAAGTCTGAAGAGCGAAACCGAAATCAGTGGCCCATGGGGGTAGTAGAAGAATTATTCAGTGGTCGTGATGGTGTTGTTAGGGCAGCGAAATTAAGAGCAGGCAGAGGATTCATGGAACGCCCAATCCAACATCTCTATCCATTGGAGTTGTCCTGCGATCGAAACCCTCTGCCTTGTAATGACCCACCTTTGAACCCAACTGCATTGGAGTTCCGACCGCGACGAGATGCAGCTGTGGCAGCACGTCAGCGAATACAGGACATTGCCGAGCAAGACACTTGAATGTGTTTACTAAAGAAACTTTATTTTTATGCTTATTTCTTGTTGTGTTATGGAGTCTGTTCCACTTACATATGCCTTGTTCCCAAGTCATATGGGGGAGGG
>NC_142670.1:39421681-39436681 GCF_964200805.1 Pocillopora damicornis | reverse complement strand
AACCTTTGTCAGCTAAGACCATATCTCCAGCAGTAAGGTGATTTAAAAATCCTGATTTCTGCACAATTGCTTTGTCAGATATTGACCCTGGATAAAGTTTGCTGACATAAGTAATAACACCATTTGGCGCTACACCCACAATAACCTTGAAGGAATGCATTCCCCTATAATTTGAATACGTAGCACTCTGCTGGCTCATAAGCCCAGGTGTGGCAATCTCTATGTCTGTACAATCTATCACTACTCTACATGAACCAAACTGACTAAAAGATGATGGGGCACACAGCTTGTTCTTATCCCTAGATGGGATGGATGCCATGAGGTCAATAAATAGAATTGAGTGTAAGACATGAATGAAAGTTGTTACAATATTTGCTATTGTAGATACACTGCAATTGAATAACTGTGCAAGGTGAAGATTTGTGTAATTCTGTCTGACTTTCATTAATGTTATAAATATTTGTTCTTCAAAACTGATTGATTGCACTCTCCAGCCAGCAAAGTAATTGATGGATTGTTTAAACCTAGCTGCATAGTTGACAACAATTTGAAAAACTTCCTTTGTTGGCAGCCCAGTTTCCATCTTCAAAACCTCCTCACTCATTTTCGAAACTGTGTAATGTTTTTGCACATAGTAATTTTTTTCTCTTTGATCAATCATTTCCCTTTTTGCCTGCTCCAACTCTGCTTCCAGTATAACTTCTTTTCTTGTTGATTCAAGTCTCTCCACGCTGCCAGAGGTGCCTTGTTCAAGTTCTTCTTTCTTCCTTGCAGCTTCTATCATTTCTTGTAGGGTCTGTTGTGATTCGATTTTTTTCTTTTTTGGCTTTGCTTCTTCTGCTGGGAAAAGTTTGTCTTGGTTCCTCTTGAAAATCTCAGGACCATTACTTTTTTTTCCTTCTCTGAAATGGCAACTACAGACTCTGGAATGTTTTCCTGGCTCTCTGTCTTCTCTCCTATAGCAAAAAGGATAATTTCAGCTTTATAATTCTTTCTGATTACTGTGCTATTAGCGGAGGATTTTTATCTTGCAGCTTCTATCTTATAAAAATTTCTAATTAAGAAGACAGTTCTCTATCTGCCTGTTTTAACACTGCAGGGTGACCATTAAGTATCAACAACCACACCAAAAGCTCTCACAACTGATTTCCGTCATTGAGTCAAATGTTGGCTCGTGGCTTCTAGGGAACCGATTTTGAAGTTGGAGTACAAGAAAAAGGAGTCTAAAAATCAGTAAGATTTATATAAGCTTAATCAGTTTCATAACAAAGATGGCGACTCCACAACCGCAATAAATTGCGTAAGCATACTTTTCTCCTGGACAGAAAAAGTATTGAAATAAAACTCTTACTAACCTCAGTAGGTGAATCCATCTTCTATATTCCTTCAGCTTTTTTTCCTTGCTAGGGAATCCGAAGAAGCTACACGTGTGACTTTCCGAGTGATGGTTGCAATCAGGCGCAGAGCAGTGCACCATTTTAATCGTTTCGATCGCCTTCGTTTCTCAGTTTTAGATTTCTATGACCTACAGCGTTAATAACAATGTAACTGAACCTTATTCTAAGCTTCTTTGAACCGTTCCAAGCGATGATTACACACTTGACCTCAGCAACGCATAGGTTATCAGTAGGACGCGCTCGATTGTTTAGAACAGAAATTTTAGCCCCATGGCAACGTGACGTCACACTTTAGGACTCTATGCTCGCCATAATAAAGAAATACTCCGAGCAGTAAAGAAGATCTCACTGGAGACAATGCGTGATACTGCAAGAGAGATTCACGATATCAAGCCAGGTTCAGATGAGGGCATAGCAAGATGTGGAGTGTCTGTTGATGGAACATGGCAGAGAAGAGGCTTTTCTTCTTTAAATGGCTGTGTGAGTGCTATTAGCATGGATACAGGGAAAGTGGTAGATGTTGAGCCCCTAAGCAAAGTTTGTATCAAGTGCAGGGAGCATGAAAATGATCCTGACACCCCAGAAACTACTGCATGGAGAGCAGACCACAGAGCCTCTTGCAAGGCAAACTTTAAGGGTTCAGCACCAGCTATGGAACCAGAAGGCGCCCTTCCAATGGATTTTTATCGATTACTCGCTTTTAATATGCACCTGCTTGTCGGCACTTTTGTCATCTAGTAAATGGTTTTTTTTTTAGGGAAATATAGGTGTTAATGGTCTTTCTGGAAACATTGGTTTTCATGGTAGACAGCAGCTGAGTTTATACTCGTAAATTTAATTTCTTTTCGTTCTAAGTTAACACATTTTCTTTTATGTCTTTTAATAAAGGTGGCTAAAGTGGTTTTCAAACAAAACTATGGTGCTCTTATTTTATCGATGGCCTGTGTGGCGATGGGCATCCACGCCGAAGTCATACGATATGCCCTGTGTCTGTGTTTGTAGGAAAGTCAGGCAGAGGAAAGACTTACAGCTTAAAGATGGGTCTTTCGCTTCTTGGTAAGTCGTAAAGTTGAGTGTATAAATATAGTCGAAGCTCTCGTGATAGGAACCATTTAAAGGTAAAAAGGCGGGTCCGTAACTGAAGCTGGTCGCTTATGTGTGATTGTTAAATACAGAGTTTGTTTGGGAGTTGACAGGGACACCCAACCACCGTTTCCTCCTAAATGCATTGAAAAGTCTTTTTAGGCTATCCAAAGCACTTCTGGATCTCTAGAAATGCATTCCAAGTGTGCTATAGAATTTTTATCCGTCCCGCCACCCTAGCGGAACTCGAGGCTTTTCGAAACTACAAGGGCGGCTTCAGTATTATTTTCCCGAAAATGTTAGATGAAACTGAACGTTTTACGAAAGCGAGAATTTTTTTCTTATTTTCACGCTGTTTTTTTTCCTATAGGTATGACGAACCTCTGCACAAAGACAAACTCTAAAGAGGCACTTTTAAAAGCTGGAAGCAGAAACTCTTTGGGAGTTTTCGTCGACGACCCTCAAAACATTGCAAACCTAAGTGATGTTTTCGTGGATTTTTACTCGGGTTGCACAAAGTCGACTATTGCTCGGGGCACGGAAGAGGTGCATTCGGCGTTGTATGTGACCTCAAATGAAGTTGTGAACGCAACAGCAAGGTAATAGACAACATTTAGGCAATGCAATCAAACCTGCCAGCGGACACCTCACAATAGTATGACAGCCAGTTCAAGAAAATATTTTTGATTAAAACATCTCTACAAGGGTCACTATATTCTGTCCCCAAGGTGGCTGTTGCAGACAAGTTCAACTGTACTGTCTCACACTGAAAGCATGTTTTAGAAAAAAAAGGTTTAAAACTAAGAATCCAGAAAAGCTTCGACAGGTGTACTTTTTTCACAGACACCTTTGCTCGCCCACGGCCCAGGTCAACTCGGTAAAAGCACTCCATGCAATCAGATAATGCGTCGAGTATCGTATTTGAGAGTCAAATAAGATTTAAAGGAGTAAAGAGAAGCAGGGATCAGCTCTAGGTGTCCGTTTCACTGAAATGGACGTACGATCAGGTGCTTACCGACTACCAAATTTGATATATGGTAAACAAATTTAATTAGCTAGAGATGGTGCTATACTCGCGCGGAAAGTGCGTGGAGTTTTCCTACAACTAAATGTAACGAACCACACCTCGTTTTGCTTAGACCAGAACAAACCCACTGGGTGTGTTTTATTTAAGATTCATTGGTACCTTGAGTTTTGGAGAAAAAAAAATTTTACTCAATCGCTTCTGGTTCATATTTAACCTTAAATGATCTGATACATCTTGCAGGGAAATCAGGCGTATAGTATACATTCCCTTCACTGGAGAGTCAATAAGGGGTTTGACTCCAGAGGAGATACGTGCCCACATGCAGTTTAAGAGGTCGTTGAAATCTGGCAATCATTCGGCAGCAATGGGTAAATTGATTTCCCTTGGTTCACTTTTTTCTACAAAAGGCCTAACATAACAGATGAATTTATAAACACTGTGGCCCCCTGTCTAGACGGAACCATGAGTGATGTTGTCCCATCTTATGTCATAGTTTTGTGGTTTGCTAATAAGGTAAGATATGAAGAATTTGAACATTTACATATTGCCAATATTATTTGAGCTGACAAGTATCAAATGTGAAGCAAATTTTCTAGGGAAGTCACAAGTCTCGAAGAAGAGTAGAGTAGAGCAAGAAAGCAAGAAACCAAGCAAGAAATCAAGATGTCAGAAACCAAGAAGAAGACGGCAACCACCAAGAGAGTTACTCCTTATGCCAAAAAAGAGAACCAGAAGAAGACAGAAGCCAAGAACAAGTTAAAAGGAAGTATTGTCATTGATCCGCTACCTATGAATAATCCAGTTTTCATGGCTGTGTCGGTTCCGGGTTTGTACCTTTTGAAGACGACGCAGAACCACCACTCTTAGATGGATTTACATGACTCAATACTAATTACAACAGAGACAACCATAATGCAACACTTTTTATTGCACACCATTTTTGTACCTAATAAAACTTTTTAAATGTGATATGTGTGACTGTTATTTATTATCTAACTCGTAAAATGCAGACAAAAAGCGGTCTGCTATTTCTTTATCCCAGTTAGTACAGTAATTACACCTCTCTTTTCCATAGGGGTGGTAACCGTAGACAAGGGTGTTTTTAGGATATTGTGGTTTTTGTGATAAGTTAGGATCGACGCAAGACGAAGGGAGTGACAACTGTGAATAAAGAAAGTGAATCAAAACTACGCGAGTGACTAGTGTTGCAGTACCGGGATCTCCAACAACCTCATTAACTGGAGTGGTTTGCATCATTTCAGTGGTGAAGTGTTGGACTATCATGTCCTTTCAAGACTACTTAGACTACTACGTTAGACTACTTTGTTCTCTCGTTGGAAGATCGAAAAACAAGGAAACGAACTGGTTTAAATTCACATCACTGTCCATGAGAAGAGTATACCCGAAGAGACCACAGGTACAGGCAGAATAGTAAAGTTATTCACTCTCTAACTAATGGTTTTCCACCTAGACACTGGCGACGGCTTGAAGGTCATGTCCACGAGGACACACGGAATGTTAAGCGCTCGTAACTTTGGCTTAATTCTTGCCCTCTGCGTTATTATACAGGTATTGCCTGACCTAACTTTTGAATATAAGGATACTGTTTGTCCGTATTCGCATGTGGAACGCAGATTCAAGGCTTCAGACGCGTTCTTCCTAGAAAAGCATGTGTTCAACGCTCCTTTCATACGTCGTTCTCGAGCGAACCGATATTTCGCTCGTAGAGTTCAGTACAGCGCGAACGGCGCGAGTACCTTCCAAATACAACGGGACCTCCTCGTCTGCGGCGATATATCGTCTAACCCTGGCCCTGCGAAAGGCAAAGATAAGCCCAAGTTTCCATGCGGCGTGTGTAGTAAGCCAGTGAGAAAGAACCAAGACGCCATTTTGTGCTCGTCTTGTAATACTTGGTCCCACGCAAAATGTCTCAAATTAACCGTTACCGGGTTCAAATACTACTTACAACATCCCGACTTGGAATGGACATGTGCTTTCTGCTCTCGGTCTAAACTATCGGACTCCTTCTTTGACGAAACTGGCTCATTTACTTTGAACGAGAGCAACTGTGAAAACGAGAAGTGCGAAGTCGAATCGGTCGATACCGACGAAGTCCTAGCCAAGATAAAAGACATTAGAATTGAGCACAGAAAAGAATATGTTATTGCCTGCCTGTGAAAGCACACCATTGTATTGTATTATTCAAAGGCGTGCCAGAAATGTGCTTTAAATAAAGCAAAAGGTTTAACTGAAGAAGAATTTGAGGAGTGGTTATTGGAACATCGATGTGACATTAACTTTGCTGGTAGTTCACCAGCAATGGAGTGTGAAGGAGCTGTAGTCTTGTGGGAAAGGTCACCGGAACACCATAACCGTGATGGCGATAGTAAGGCCTTTAATTCTATAAAAAATGTTTATGGTGCCATCAAAGTGGAGAAATTAGACTGTGTGGAACATGTACAAGAAAAAAACATCTCTTGAACCTAGAGGCCAGAACTAAAGAGAAACTAGCTGATGGTAGACCTATTGGCGGTATAGGGAGACTGTCCCATGCAAAAATTAAGAAATATTATGGACTTGCAATTCAGCAAAACACCATTAGGAAATCTAATCCAGCAAGAAGGAAGGTGGAGGTTGCAGTCTATGCAATGAAAAAAAAAACATTATGGAGAATCGCAACGATGCTAAGTCAGATAACCTTGCAAAACAGCATCGATTTTGTCCACCAGATGAACCCTCTTGGTGTAAATGGAAGCAAGATGAAACAACAGGGACGTCTTCATACAGTTGTGTTAACTGTTGGCCTGAAATCTTTCTTGAAGTCTTGAAACCAACTTTTACGACTTAAAGTGACTCTAAATTGCTTGAGAGATGTGTGTTGGGAACAACACAAAATCCCAATGAGTGTGTCAACTCTAGGATGTTTAGCAAAATCGAATAAGGCAGCCGTTCCAAGATTTCGATTTATTTTGCTCAATCTTGTCTGAACTTTTTTATTGACTATTTTGTTACTCATTAGAACGTTGGATTTGTATTGTTACTGTTTCTAACCGTATTAGACTAAGGACATCATTATTTATGAGTTCCCTGTGGAATACCAGCTTGTAATTCAGTTCAGCAATGAGTAAATGCTACCAGTTCCAATACAGTCAGCTGTAAACAGTTATTAGATCGTAACTGTAATTTGTGTTAGACTGTAACCGTCGCCTGTCATGGCTTTTTATGTAGTTTAAATCAACTTGAGCTTTTTGAAGGTGATTAATCTTGTAAAAGGGGAAATTTGGTGTAATTATTCTCCTTCAAAAACAGGAAAGTTGGTATAGAATATAAACTGACAAGTGCAAAATAAATGCCGAGATGATGTTCCTGATGCAGTGGTGATGTCTCACAAACGCAAGAATCGAGATGGGAGCCTTAAAAAAGCGAAGCTAGCCAAAGGACTGCAAAGGGAGATAGTGAAATAGGCCCCACCACATATTGAGGAAGAGGTGATTGGTGATTTTGAGATTGAAAGTAAGAAAGGCGATAACAAGAGAACCCCATCTCATTCATGTCTTTGTAGCTTTGGTGTTAATTTCACCATTAATAGTGTTACTACAACGCATAATGTGTTGTCTTTCACACAAAGTAAGAAAGCATTAAACTTAAATGGTTCTATTTCTCATTTCAGACAACAACTGTTTGATCTGCTTGACTCCCTCACATGAAACTACACAGTGTTGCCGTCAGCCTCTCCACATTAATTCCTGTTTACGACAATGATTTGAAACACAAGAAAGCGGGGGATTGCGCCTACTTGTCCAAACTGTCATCATCAACCTCCGATTAAACTGTTATACGATTTGTTACGGGAAAATTTGCTGATTCTTCCGTGTGTTTGTTTGGAACATATTCGTAAACTCTCTATATTTAACCATTTTCAATTCATTCGGGTTATTTCAGTCCTTTCATTCTAGTAAGTCAAAAAAATATACCAAAAAAAGCCACAGCAGTTTTTGTGTAGTAAACTTAGAGATTTCTGCTTTGTTTCTTCATTTCATTGTATACCTGTATTCGGTACCTTTGTTGTTCATTACTGGTGAATTTTTAGGTAAATACAAGTGTTAATGGTCTCTCTGGAAAATCGGTTCTCATGGTAGTTGGCAGCTGAGTTGATACTCATAATTTTCATTTCCTTTCATACGATAGTTTCCACACCAACCTTGCATAGATAAGCAGAAATTTCTAATTGCTCTTCCACTTTTATTTCCTAAGCTGCTCTACTGTAGTTAAGATAGGTTTTTTCCCTATATCAGAGCTGTGAATTCTCACCTAAGTTTCCTATTTTTAATGGTCTAAAGTTTATCGTATCCGGCTTTTTAATTTTGAAATTCTTTTAGTCGTAGAAAAAGATGGAATATTTAAGAAGTTTTCGTTTACTTTTAAAGAGACATCTTCCGCTTCTATGTGTTCTTATTCAAATATTTGTGTAACATTAGCACCTCACACCAGTTAGTTCTTAAGCTAGTACCTCGTACGGTTTTTACGATTACTAGTTTAGTTTTGACTCTGGCATGATGTATGTAAGAGTGCACTACGAATAAAATTCTTCTGTGGAACCAAAATGCTGTCTCATTCCTGACGTCCATAAAGGCTCCTTTGAAGTAGATCTTCCTGTACCAGGAAATCGTGACGAGTTTCTGTTATCGCAAGCCAAGTGGTCTCTACCGAGTTATTTTTTCCCTTTAGTGTAAGTTTATGACCTACTTTTACCATAAGAGTCAGAAGTTTAAGGTAGAAAATGATTTTGTAAAGCGTAAACATCTCGAAGGTACCTACTTAGTATGTGAGCTCCGCTCTGCGTAGATTAGCGTGATTCGCTAGTTAAGTGTAAGGGCATGACGAAGGTCAGAGATTGACAGCTCAGTAAGCTTCACCTTCATAGGAGGTGACCCATACTTTCCTTGAGAGATCGGAGCTAGTCCCCGTTGTAATAACTTGAGTAGTAAGAGAAAATAAAGACAACAAGTGTTAGAGTTTTTACTTCTAACAAGCTGATGGAGAGCCCTTGCACCGGTTCTAGTACTTCCACAGTAGCCCTTGGATGAGTGGACGTAGACGACACCTCCAGCTTCCATTACGCCCGCCACGTTCATTACTCCAAGTGGTTCTTTTGAACATCCGCCATCAGTGGGAGTTGCTCCGCCGCCTATTCCAGAGAAGTCACCCTCATAGGAAACAAGGCCAGTAACTAACAAGAAAACGACTACTCCTTTACAAAAACTAGCAAAAACACAACACACACACAAAAAGTCTTTGCTTCATTTCCAAGGATGACATATAACCCCGCTCACTCGAGACCTTGAGCCACAACAGTCCTTTGGCAATCTTCACGATCGCACAGCAAGAAACAACATGGCGACTCTCTCCATCACCTCGCTCATTGTTCTTTCCCTCGACTGGGGCGTCTCGATTTAAGGTGGGAGGAATGTTAGGGGGGAAAATTATGTGTTTTAGTTTGGACAAATTTTCAGTATTAAGAGTACGAGAAAACCTATAGTCACAAAGCACAAGAATTGCTTCACTGTTTTAGGTTCACAATTTTGCATTTTTCCTTTCTTAAAACTTTTTATTTTCGTATGAAAAACGCTTTGTTTAGAAAAAGAGAGAAGTTAACTCGTGGGACTACCATGCAAGACTAATCACGCTTCACGTTGTAAATTTCGCACTTTCCAGTTTCGCTCCCAACTAAACGTATTTTGTGATTCCTTTTATTGACCGCTCATTGTCTACTCTGCAATATAGTTCACCCCTTTTCCTTCCCCTCTCACTTATTGCCTCCAGTCGCTGAGTTACTTAAGTTAAACGAGAAGTCCCAAACTATCATGGCTAAGTTTATCGATGTCATAGTGACCATAGATGGGTTCCAGCATGGCTAAGACGAATTCACACTAAAAGCAATGGCCGTGGTTGCTTCAGCAGTTTCGATCCAGTGGTCGAACTTGTACCAGTCCGGATCTGGACAAGGGTCTTCAAAACTCGTGTTTTGTCACGACTGTCCTCCCGCAATACGCGTCCGAAATTCGGAACTTGGAAGACATGGGATGCCCAGCCATCCAGAAGCTGCTAACCAGACAGGAAGACCGTGCGACTCCGGAAACGTTATCAAAGGCCCTGTCCCTGGCTGCTTGGGTCGTGGACTACTATACTCACGAACAGTCGTAGGCTGCGACATTTTATTTTTACTATTTTATTCTTTTAAATAACCATGAGCGGTTCTTCATTTTCTCACGTTATGTATTAACTTGATTACATTTTCGTACTTGTTTGTTGCTTCATTTGAATCCCCGAGGCCATTGGAGTTGCCGGTACAGGGAAAAGTTACCACATTAATGCCATCCGAAACCTGCTCCAACACTCTTGTGCAGTGACTGCCACAACTGGCAAAGCTTCATTTAACATAAACGGATGTACAATCCATTCACTATTAAAATTGCCTGTTGGCCCAAGACATAACAAAGAATTAACAGGACAAGGGCTTGTCACATTACAAACCAAGCTGAAAGATATTAGGTTTACGTGACAAGCGTCACACTTACGTGACATACATCACTATAAAACAAGGGCTATTCAAAAATCACTACACGAGCCGCTTCAATATGCCTAAAAAAACCTTTGGAAACAAGAGAAAAGAAGATAAAGCCCAGAAGAAGATAAAACAGCAAACTTCAAAACAGCGACAATACGATCGTAAGGAACGAGAATTTTATCGCGCGCAAGTTGAACGTGGTATGTGTGTGAGACCCATAGGATTTAAAGAAAAGAATATGGAAGGTATGGTCGAGTTCGCTATTGTTTACAAATGAAAAGAAGGTTGTAAAGATCCGTTTGATGCCGACAGCGTTCTGTATTCTATCAACACCAACAGTAACAAGGTCACCAAAAGGCAAAAGATACCCGAGGAAATAACAAAATAACTTTTTTCTTTTTTAAGTTTCAAAAGACGAAGAATGTGTCATATGTACAAGCGTATGTCAGATTGTCGACAAAACATTATGCTGCAATCATGTAATACATCAAGACTGCCTATTCAAATGGTTTCAAAGTCAACAAGAGAAAAACATTGTACCCAGCTGCCCATTTTGCAGAGCAGTACCTCCAGTCTCACGATCGACATCATCACCACCTCCATCGCGATGGGAGGCTGCGATGCGACATTCTGAATTTTTGAGATATCCGTGGGACGATAGTATACCTCTAGAAAGAGATTCTTTTTTTTATAGAATTTTTAAATGTATATGTACCGTCCAATGTTTTTGTGTATCAAACCTTTAGAGGAATACATCTATTCACGATTCGTCCCTATGAAAATCGTAGAATATCGCGTTTCTTGGCTAAGACCAAACGAGAAGCAATACAAAGGTTTCGATTTGAATTGGCAAACTTACTGGATTTTTGAAAAAATCAAAACACGCGCTGTAGGATTTAAATTTGTATTTTTTATTGCTACGCTAATAAAAGATCTTTTTAAACTCTAGTTTCATATTGTCAGTAATGTGTCTTGATCCCACAATGGCTGTACATTCTTTATCAAGTGTAGGATAGAAAGAAGGTACAAAACGTTTTTCGGTATAATTGTATGTATACCAACATGTGGGTGACATACCACTCGGTAAATGCCAACTGTCTTCGATGTAGACTTGCACAGGTTTTTTAGCATCAATGGCTATTTGTACGGTCCATCCTGTACCTCCTTGTAGAATTTGTTTTTCATGGTTTTCAAAATGACCCAAAGCCAAGACAACATTGGCATCTTTGACGATGTAATAATTTCCCTGTAATAGTCCTGACCTTACGAGTTGACTTGTTACACATCGGTTTAACGTTTTGTTGGCTTCAAAAATTTTTTCTGTTCCTTCAATATGCTGGACCATATCAATTTCCGATAATAACCCTCTCGCGTAGTTCTCTACTACATTTCGTATTGGTTTTATGTTCTTTACAGATATACCTTTCTTGCTGGCGAGTCCAGTCGCATATGAATCCACCCCCAAAGCACCACCGCTCACAATCATTATACTTCGTCGTAGCAATGTTTATACTGAAACGCGAGGAGTTCTAACCAGGCCTCAAATAATTTGGTTTGTAGTGATGCAAAGGTTGTTTTCTCAGCTTTTTCGTCAGAATACTTGTTGTCTTTTTCTTCGTCTCTCGAAAATCTTAGACACCCTTCGGCCTGCCTTATAGCTCTTCTCAGGTCGTCGTCAGTAGCGTACGACTTTACAATGTCCAAAATTTCTTCTAAAGCACTAGTAACCCACTTTGGATTGTCGTGCAGATCATCCAACATGATGTCGATATGATATGTGAAAGTGTAGTCGTTTTTTATATAGTAGTATGAACTATACCGACATACTTAGCGACATAATTCATCGTGCCAATCCTGTACGGATCCATTCATTTCATTAATTTCATCTGCGCGTTTCATGATGGTGTCGTGTCTCTGCTGCATACGATACCAGTCAGGAGAAAATTTTCTGTACATGAACATTTCACCAATACTCGCAACGTATACGTGTCTTCCATAACCGCGGGGTAATTTTGTAAAGGCAGCGTACGCCTCTAAGACATCTTTTCTTCCAATACCGTTTTTTCTTAAAACGTCTCCCAGATCTGAATAGTCGTGCCAATGTGTGTACAAGTTCAGCTGTTTTGCTGCACCTTTGGGTGACGGGAAATGTTTGACTTGCTCGTATAAGGTATCGTCCAACGATTCGCAGAAATCTAAGTAACGGGACACGCTCGTGACATCGTCGTACATTCGGCTGGGAATGGCCTCTTCTTTGAAACATTTTGAGACGATGTGTAAAATTCGTAAGAAGTACCACAATTCTCTGTACTCTTGTACAAAGAACAAACTCAATCAGGTCATCCCGTTTCTTCCAGTAACAAACCTTCTGTATGTAAATACAGAAAAAACTGTAAAGAATGTCTCAAGACATTAGTTGGAAACAAAGAACAAGAAAGACACAAGTGCGGTTATGTTGAATGTCATTCCTGCAAAGAATATGTCGAAGCAGCTACTCACAAATGTTACATTCAAGTTCCACCATCTCCCGAAGAAGAAGAAGACGAAGAAGAAGATGCTGAGAAAAAAACACTATTAGTTTTCCTTGACATTGAAGCTATGCAGGATACTGGTAAGCATATACCAAACCTAGTAGTAGCTTCAACAAATGAAAGCGATGATTTAGTACATTTTAAAGGTAATCTATGTGTTCATGATTTTCTGGAGTGGTTAGACGAACTTACTGAAGATGATACTCGTAGTGTCACTGTCATAGCTCATAATTTTCAAGGCTATGATGGTTATCATGTGGTACATGAGTATCATCGTCAAGGGCGGATCGTAGGTCAAGTTAGAAACGGCGCTAAACTACTCCAGGTAACCATGGACAACATTAAGTTTATTGACTCGTTGTCTTTTTTTCAAATGCCTTTATCAGCATTTCCAAAAACATTTGGACTGACAGAACTGAAAAAAGGGTTTTTTCCACATCTCTTTAATACGCCGCCAAATCAAACTTATCGTGGTTCCATACCAGATAAAAGTTTTTTCATGCCTGAGTGTATGTCTATAAGTAAACGTTCTGAATTCGACCGGTGGTATTCCGAGCAGCTTGCTGTAGATCACGATTTCCAGAAAAAACTTTTGGAATATTGTGAAAGCGATGTTCAACTACTAAAACAAGGGTGCATGAAATTTAAAGAAGTTTTTGAACCACGTACTCTATTCGACCCATTTAATCACATGACAATTGCCTCTGCATGTAATCGGGATCTTAGACAAAATCGTATGGAACCGAATACCATTGCCAATGAACCACACTATGGTTGGCGAACCAATGTGAATCAATCCATCCTTGCTTTAGAATGGCTTCATTGGAAAGCCGATACGACATCTCGAGATATACAACATGCCCGTAATGTTGGTGAGTATCGTATACCGGGTACAAGATATCGTGTCGATGGGTACCATGATGCAAGGCGAACCGTGTATGAGTTTCATGGTTGTTTTTGGCACGGGTGTCCAAAATGTTACAAAAACAAATTTGAATGTCATCAACGTCTAGACGGTCGAACGTTTGATGATGTCTACAAATGTACCCAACGTAAAATCGATTCTTTGCGACAAAAAGGGTATACGGTCGTTGAAATGTGGGAATGTGAATGGGAACGACTTAAAGCAAACCATCCAGACATTCGGCAATGTGTCAAAGATTATCGATTTATTGAACCTCTAAATCCTAGAGAAGCTTTTTGCGGTGGACGTACCAATGCGATTCAATTATATCGTGCTGTTAAACCTGGTGAAAAAATCAGGTATTATGATTTTACATCATTGTATCCCTGCGTAAACAAAAATTGCGAATATCCTGAAGGTCATCCGACCATCATTTCACAACCTGATACAACAGACATATCAGATTACTTCGGTCTCGTAAAATGTGATATCTTACCACCTAAAGGATTATATCATCCAGTTTTACCCTTACGGCAGGGTGGTAAATTAACATTTCCGCTTTGTAGAACCTGCGTAGAAACCGAATTAGAAAAACCATTTCTAGAAAGAAGTGCCTCATGCAATCACAGTGAGGATCAAAGAATCCTTCAAGGTACCTGGTGTACACCCGAACTAGAAAAAGCCATAGAAATGGGTTACACTATTAAACACATCTATGAAGTTTGGCATTTTGAAAAGACCAGAAAAGGTTTATTTCGAGACTACGTAAATACGTGGTTAAAACTCAAAGAAGAAGCGAGCGGTTGGCCTCCACATGTGCAAAATGATGAAATGTTAAAAGAGCAACATATTCGAGACTACGAGAATCATGAAGGCATATGTTTAGAACGTGACAATATCGAAAAAAATCCCGGTCTAAGAACGTTAGCAAAAATGATGCTTAACTCTATGTGGGGTAAATTCGGACAAAGAACCGATAAGACGCAAGTAAAGGAATTTAATGATGTGCAAGAACTTCATAATTTCTTAGATAGTGAGAAAAATCATGTTACGCATGTTGGCGTTGCAGATAATGATGAAAGAGTGGAAGTACATTTCAAAGTATCTAATGAGGATGAAATTAGTTCACCTAACTTAAACATTTTTATAGCGTGCTTCACCACATGTTGGGCAAGGTTGAAATTATATGGGGCATTACAATTATTAGGTGAAAGGGTTCTTTATTTTGATACCGATTCAGTCGTATTCGTTTCTGAACCAAATAGTGTTGATCCTCCTCTTGGTGATTATCTAGGAGATTTCAAAGATGAACTACCTCAAGGTGATCATATTATTGAATTTGTATCTGGAGGACCTAAAAATTATGCCTACAAGACTTTCCAAGGGAAGTGTGAATGTACAGTAAGAGGGTTTACTTTAGATAGTACAGGTAGTCGTTTTGAGGTAGTCAATTTTGATGTTCTCAAACAAAATGTAATCGATGATATATT
>NC_142670.1:39294181-39411681 GCF_964200805.1 Pocillopora damicornis | reverse complement strand
AAGAACAAGTTAAAAGGAAGTATTGTCATTGATCCGCTACCTATGAATAATCTAGTTTTCATGGCTGTGTCGGTTTCGGGTTTGTACCTTTTGAAGACGACGCAGAACCATCACTCTTAGATGGATTTACATGACTCAATACTAATTACAACAGACAACCATAATGCAACACTTTTTATTGCACACCATTTTTGTGACTAATAAAACTTTTTAAATGTGATATGTGTGACTGTTATTTATTATCTAACTCGTAAAATGCAGACAAAAAGCGGTCTGCTATTTCTTTATCCCAGTTAGTATAGTAATTACACCTCTCTTTTCCATAGGGGTGGTAACCGCAGTACCGGGATTTCCAACATCCACATTAACTGGAGTGGTTTGCATCATTTCAGTGGTGAAGTGTTGGACTAACATGTCCTTTCAAGGCTACTTAGACCACTACGTTAGACTACTTTGTTCTCTCGTTGGAAGATCGAAAAACAAGGAAACGAACTGGTTTAAATTCACATCACTGTCCATGAGAAGAGTATACCCGAAGAGACCACAGGTACAGGCAGAATAGTAAAGTTATTCACTCTCTAACTAATGGTTCTCCACCTAGACACCGGCGACGACTTGAAGGTCATTATGTCCACGAGGACACACGGAATGTTGAGCGCTCGTAACTTTGGCTTAATTCTTGCCCTCTGCGCTACTATCTGGGTATTAACTGACCTAACTTTTGAATATAAGGATACTGTTTGTCCGTATTCGCATGTGGAACGCAGATTTAAGGCTTCAGACGCGTTCTTCCTAGAAAAGAATGTGGTCAACGCTCCTTTCATACGTCGTTCTCGAGCGAACCGACATTTCGCTGGTAGAGTTCAGTACAGCGCGAACGGCGCGAGTACCTTCCAAATACAACGGGACCTCCTCGTCTGCGGCGATATATCGTCTAACCCTGGCCCTGCGAAAGGCAAAGATAAGCCCAAGTTTCCATGCGGCGAGTGTAGTAAGCCAGTGAGAAAGAACCAAGACGCCATTTTGTGCTCGTCTTGTGATACTTGGTCCCACGCAGAATGTCTCAAATTAACCGTTACCGCGTTCAAATACTACTTACAACATCCCGACTTGGAATGGACATGTGCTTTCTGCTCTCGGCTTAAACTATTGGACTCCTTCTTGGACGAAACTGGCTCATTTACTTTAAACGAGAGCAACTGTGAAAACGAGAAGTGCGAAGTCAAATCGGTCGATACCGACGAAGTCCTAGCCAAGATAAAAGACATTAGAATTGAGCACAGAAAATAATATGTTATTGCCTGCCTGTGAAAGCACACCATTGTATTGTATTATTCAAAGGCATGCCAGAAATGTGCTTTAAATAAAGCAAAAGGTTTAAGTGAAGAAGAATTTGAGGAGTGGTTATTGGAACATCGATGTGACATTAACTTTGCTGGTAGTTCACCAGCAATGGAGTGGAAGGAGCTGTAGTCTTGTGGGAAAGGTCACCGGAACACCATAACCGTGATGGCGATAGTAAGGCCTTTAATTCTATAAAAAATGTTTATGGTGCCATCAAAGTGGAGAAATAAGACTGTGTGGAACATGTACAAGAAAAAAACATCTCTTGAACCTAGAGGCCAGAACTAAAGAGAAACTAGCTGATGGTAGACCTATTGGCGGTATAGGGAGACTGTCCCATGCAAAAATTAAGAAATATTATGGACTTGCAATTCGGCAAAACACCATTAGGAAATCTAATCCAGCAAGAAGGAAGGTGGAGGTTGCAGTCTATGCAATGAAAAAAAAACATTATGGAGAATCGCAACGATGCTAAGTCAGATAACCTTGCAAAACAGCATCGATTTTGTCCACCAGATGAACCCTCTTGGTGTAAATGGAAGCAAGATGAAACAACAGGGACGTCTACATACAGTTGTGTTAACTGTTGGCCTGAAATCTTTCTTGAAGTCTTGAAACCAACTTTTACGACTTAAAGTGACTCTAAATTGCTTGAGAGATGTGTGTTGGGAACAACACAAAATCCCAATGAGTGTGTCAACTCTAGGATGTTTAGCAAAATCGAATAAGGCAGCCGTTCCAAGATTTCGATTTATTTTGCTCAATCTTGTCTGAACTTTTTTATTGACTATTTTGTTACTCATTAGAACGTTGGATTTGTATTGTTACTGTTTCTAACCGTATTAGACTAAGGACATCATTATTTATGAGTTCCCTGTGGAATACCAGCTTGTAATTCAGTTCAGCAATGAGTAAATGCTACCAGTTCTAATACAGTCAGCTGTAAACAGTTATTAGATCGTAACTGTAATTCGTGTTAAACTGTAACCGTCGCCTGTCATGGCTTTTTATGTAGTTTTAATCAACTTGAGCTTTTTGAAGGTGATTAATCTTGTAAAAGGGGAAATTTGGTGTAATTATTCTCCTTCAAAAACAGGAAAGTTGGTATAGAATATAAACTGACAAGTGCAAAATAAATGCCGAGATGATGTTCCTGATGCAGTGGTGATGTCTCACAAACGCAAGAATCGAGATGGGAGCCTAAAAAAAGCGAAGCCAGCCAAAGGACTGCAAAGGGAGATAGTGAAATAGGCCCCACATATTGAGGAAGAGGTGATTGGTGATTTTGAGATTGAAAGTAAGAAAGGCGATAACAAGAGAACCCCATCTCATTCATGTCTTTGTAGCTTTGGTGTTAATTTCACCATTAATAGTGTTACTACAACGCATAATGTGTTGTCTTTCACACAAAGTAAGAAAGCATTAAACTTAAATGGTTCTATTTCTCATTTCAGACAACAACTGTTTGATCTGCTTGACTCCCTCACATGAAACTACACAGTGTTGCTGTCAGCCTCTCCACATTGATTCCTGTTTATGACAATGATTTGAAACACAAGAAAGCGGGGGATTGCGCCTACTTGTCCAAACTGTCATCATCAACCTCCGATTAAACTGTTATACGATTTGTTACGGGAAAATTTGCTGATTCTTCCGTGTGTTTGTTTGGAACATATTCGTAAACTCTCTATATTTAACCATTTTCAATTCATTCGGGTTATAGAGTTCTAAAGCCGTTACGTCACGTTACCATGGGAGCAGAATTTTCTGTTCTAAACAAACGTGCTCAGAGCCAAAATGGCGTCGCTTTCAATCGCTGCAGTGATATCTTTCTTCGCTGAAGAAAAGAAGTCAATCGAACGAGGAGAAAATCATTACAGATCTGAACACATTGAGTCATTTTCTTACCATCAGGGTATTTTACGCGGTGAGGTTCAAGCAAGTATGAAGAAAAAGGTCTATCGAGTCACGGTGAGTTTAGAGCCACCAATCGCATTAAGAAGCCTAAGGAATATTTTTAAATATCTTTTAAATACCTTCTTGTTATCTACTCCCCCAATTTAGAAATATATATTTTCGATCTTGTCGATTTCCCTCATCAAAAAAGCCAGGCTGAGGCTTAAATCGTACAGATTATGATTCATATGAAATAGTGTTACCAAGACATTTATGAGTTCACCTTGTTTGAACTTTTATCTTAATTACCACTTAGATTTACCTGGATGACCACTTCAACATAAAATCCACGGAGTGTGAATGTCCAAAGGGAAAATTCAAATGCAGTCACGCGGCGGCTCTTTTTATAAATGGGATTCACAACTTAAGCCGCACAGATATTGAATGTCAGTGGAGGAAAAAGAAGTCTAATACCTCCCTGTCTTTACAGGCAGTCGAAGAACTGTTCCCTCTGCCAAAGAATTATGTGGCGATTACTCGATCTCCCAACACAGAAGATCGTCAGGCACTATATGGAAGCTTAAAGGCATATGGGAGGTTCACTGGTCTTTGCTGGCTCATGTGCCCAGAGCCTGCTCCCCAAGCCAAATTGCCTGTGCCAACAATTGAGGAAATCATCTACTCAGAGGAGTTTATCCAAACAAGAGGTACACAGCAACAATTGGACTGTTTGGTTCGGAAAGCCAAACTCACAGAAGCAGATATCCTGTTAGTCAGTCAGATAACTGTAGGCCAACGAGACAACCCAACCTGGCATCTTGCAAGGAGGGGACGGCTTACAGCAAGCAATTTTGGATCCGTTCTGCATGCCAAAAGAGTGACCCCTTCACTTCTCAAACGGCTCCTTGGAGAGTATGACATATCAAGAGTTAAGGCAGTACAATGGGGGGTAAACAACGAGGCAGAAGCGATTAAGGCATTTACCAATTTAACTGCAAAAACTGTACAGGAAACTGGGTTATGGCTGGATGGCTCTGGGATTCTTGGTGCTTCCCCAGATGGAATTGTGGATGAAGACTCTGTTTTGGAGGTCAAGTGTCCCTACACCGAAAGGAATATGACAATGGAAGAGGCAGTGAATATCTCCCCCAATTTCTGCTTGAAAAAAAACTGAAAGTGGTCAGTATGCTTTAAAGGAAGAACATGTCTACTGGCATCAGGTCCAAGGGGAGATACATTTTGCTCAAAGGAAGCTTTGCTATTTTGTTGTGTGGACATCTAAAGATGTAGTTGTTTTGAAAATAGCAAAGGATGAAGGCTGGAGTGGAAACATTTCTAAGCTTACTCAGTTTTATTTTGAACACCTCTTCCCAAAGGTTGTAGAGGGACAATTATAGGTTTCCAGATCTATTACTGCATGTAATTATTTTTTAAGAAATAATAATTTTCAGGAATCATTAGGAGCCCTTTGGTGTTTAGTCTTCACTGATGGCATGTTGTTGTGGAATTTCTTGAGATAGGGAGGCTTTTCAGATGGAGGGTATTGGGAGCTCAGGTGTACTTTTAAGTTCACTCTAGTAACTTTAGGAACACAGATCTTCAAATCCCAACAGGGCTCTCCTGGTTTACTCAAACTAACTTTAGAAACAGTTACAGTTTTTGCACTTCATTGTTTCACAGTTGAGCTGTACTGCTCTGTTGTAGTGAACTGTTGTTGGGCTGAAATTATACATGCATCCATAAATTCAACAATGATAGCAGATTTACTTTTTGAATAAAACAAACAGATCAACATGTATTTTACAAAGTATTCAATTTTCCTTATATGAAAAATAATTAGTTCATTAATCAAATTCATATCCTTCACAGCCCTCTTTGATCAGTGGAAACTGCAGATTAACAAGTGAAGCACAGAGTTGAAATATTATATCTGCATGACAACGTAAATATGAGGGAATAAAAGATAAAATCTTGAAATCTTTGAGCCTAGCATTTGCCCTCTCAACATGAATTCTGCATTTTGCTATAACTTTTGTTGCCCTTGCTTCACTCTCAGTGAATGTACCATTGTTTTAAAAAGGTGGTATATTTATTGAAACACCATTTGGTACAAGATCCTGTATAACAAAACCTTTGTCAGCTAAGACCATATCTCCAGCAGTAAGGTGATTTAAAAATCCTGATTTCTGCACAATTGCTTTGTCAGATATTGACCCTGGATAAAGTTTGCTGACATAAGTAATAACACCATTTGGCGCTACACCCACAATAACCTTGAAGGAATGCATTCCCCTATAATTTGAATACGTAGCACTCTGCTGGCTCATAAGCCCAGGTGTGGCAATCTCTATGTCTGTACAATCTATCACTACTCTACATGAACCAAACTGACTAAAAGATGATGGGGCACACAGCTTGTTCTTATCCCTAGATGGGATGGATGCCATGAGGTCAATAAATAGAATTGAGTGTAAGACATGAATGAAAGTTGTTACAATATTTGCTATTGTAGATACACTGCAATTGAATAACTGTGCAAGGTGAAGATTTGTGTAATTCTGTCTGACTTTCATTAATGTTATAAATATTTGTTCTTCAAAACTGATTGATTGCACTCTCCAGCCAGCAAAGTAATTGATGGATTGTTTAAACCTAGCTGCATAGTTGACAACAATTTGAAAAACTTCCTTTGTTGGCAGCCCAGTTTCCATCTTCAAAACCTCCTCACTCATTTTCGAAACTGTGTAATGTTTTTGCACATAGTAATTTTTTTCTCTTTGATCAATCATTTCCCTTTTTGCCTGCTCCAACTCTGCTTCCAGTATAACTTCTTTTCTTGTTGATTCAAGTCTCTCCACACTGCCAGAGGTGCCTTGTTCAAGTTCTTCTTTCTTCCTTGCAGCTTCTATCATTTCTTGTAGGGTCTGTTGTGATTCGATTTTTTTCTTTTTTGGCTTTGCTTCTTCTGCTGGGAAAAGTTTGTCTTGGTTCCTCTTGAAAATCTCAGGACCATTACTTTTTTTTCCTTCTCTGAAATGGCAACTACAGACTCTGGAATGTTTTCCTGGCTCTCTGTCTTCTCTCCTATAGCAAAAAGGATAATTTCAGCTTTATAATTCTTTCTGATTACTGTGCTATTAGCGGAGGATTTTTATCTTGCAGCTTCTATCTTATAAAAATTTCTAATTAAGAAGACAGTTCTCTATCTGCCTGTTTTAACACTGCAGGGTGACCATTAAGTATCAACAACCACACCAAAAGCTCTCACAACTGATTTCCGTCATTGAGTCAAATGTTGGCTCGTGGCTTCTAGGGAACCGATTTTGAAGTTGGAGTACAAGAAAAAGGAGTCTAAAAATCAGTAAGATTTATATAAGCTTAATCAGTTTCATAACAAAGATGGCGACTCCACAACCGCAATAAATTGCGTAAGCATACTTTTCTCCTGGACAGAAAAAGTATTGAAATAAAACTCTTACTAACCTCAGTAGGTGAATCCATCTTCTATATTCCTTCAGCTTTTTTTCCTTGCTAGGGAATCCGAAGAAGCTACACGTGTGACTTTCCGAGTGATGGTTGCAATCAGGCGCAAAGCAGTGCACCATTTTAATCGTTTCGATCGCCTTCGTTTCTCAGTTTTAGATTTCTATGACCTACAGCGTTAATAACAATGTAACTGAACCTTATTCTAAGCTTCTTTGAACCGTTCCAAGCGATGATTACACACTTGACCTCAGCAACGCATAGGTTATCAGTAGGACGCGCTCGATTGTTTAGAACAGAAATTTTAGCCCCATGGCAACGTGACGTCACACTTTAGGACTCTATTTCAGTCCTTTCATTCTAGTAAGTCAAAAAAATATACCAAAAAAAAAGCCACAGCAGTTTTTGTGTAGTAAACTTAGAGATTTTTGCTTTGTTTCTTGATTTCATTGTATACCTGTATTCAGTACCTTTGTTGTTCATTACTGGTGAATTTTTAGGTAAATACAAGTGTTAATGGTCTCTCTGGAAAATCGGTTCTCATGGTAGTTGGCAGCTGAGTTGATACTCATAATTTTAATTTCCTTTCATACGATAGTTTCCACACCAACCTTGCATAGATAAGCAGAAATTTCTAATTGCTTTCCCACTTTTATTTCCTGAGCCGCTCTACTGTAGTTAAGATAGGTTTTTTCCCCTATATCAGAGCTGTGAATTCTCACCTAAGTTTCCTATTTTTAATGGTCTAAAGTTTATTGTATCCGGCTTTTAAATTTTGAAATTCTTTTAGTCGTAGAAAAAGATGGAATATTTAAGAAGTTTTCGTTTACTTTTAAGGAGGCAGTTAACCCTAAAATTCGAAAAAAATGTTAACTCCGGTCAAACTTGAAGGGAAGGCTTAGAAGGAAGTTCATAATATTGGCTTTTTAGTTCCAAGAGCGTTTTACAATATTTTTGAAAATCCAGCCTAAAAATTGATTTTTAATCAATGGAACTCATTAAAAACGGCCTTAGTTACCATTGTTTACACTTTGTTGATTTTGGTTGCTATGGGGCTTACAGATTTGGGTTTTTCGAGAAACGATCCAAATTTGTTCTCCCGTAATCCATAAGTCCTATACTCCGTGACTTAGTCCAAATTTTCCAGCCCAGAACCCTTTGCGCGTATTCCGGTCGATTTTCTCACCGAGTATTGCGAGCGAGTGCTGGAGTGTTCATATTGTCGAGGTTGTGTAATTTTAAATTTGTCAATGGAAGTCGAGGAAGAAACCGGTAATAAGAGAAAAGGGAAGTTTAGATCGTGTCGAAGGAAGAAAAGGAAAGGTTTTCACGGGAAAAAAGCGTGGGAAGTGCGAATGGAAGCCGAGGAAAATGACAGAAATGACACCAGCGTGGAATCACACGTGGAGCCACAACCGAGCACGTCTAAGGCTCAAAGCATAGTTAGTAAAGGGGACTGGTTGGGAAACCCGGCGAACTTCAAAGGAGGAACTCTTTGTTCTGATTTTCGAGTGATCACGTGTTCACGACCGTGCACACACACACACACACACAAAGCAAGATGGCGTATTGAGTAGCGTTATTCCGTTTGTAGAACAAAATTGTTTGATATTCGGGCGAAAGAAGAATTCGTTGAAATCAGATACTAGAAATATAGCATCCTGGGGAAATTATGCCCGGCGACAACTGCGCTGTGTTTGGCTGTGGGACCAGCAGAAGGACGAAAGGCATTGGAATTTGGAAGTTGCCTGCACCAAAGGACGAGGCTCACAAGAAATGGAGACAAGAGTGGCTGAACGAAATTACAAAGACAAGAGAAAGCGATGCTCCATTTAAAGTCTTAGTAGCGAAGGACAGGATCTTTACCTGCGAAAAACACTTCGAACCTGAGGACGTTGAAATATGTAAGTAGCTCGAACTTGTACGAGCGAGTGTAGACTGTCACGGTGTTGATTTGTGTTTAGATATCAGTCCTGTTGTCCTAAGTTGTCATTTGAACATGTCAACCTAAATGCATACTCTGTTATGCGAGTGAACCTAGCAGCTCAAGTCCTTAGTGCATCTGTGCCTGCAGTGTTAAAGGAATTTGGGCCACCAGAGGCAGCAGCAACTTCAAAACTCTGTGAAATAGTTGATGGCTTTTTTGATTGTCTGAATGTTCGGAGTACCACAGAATATCAGAGGAAGCGCAAGCCATTTGTAGCCCCTTACCGATCTGATCAAGATGAAAGGTATTACTGTTTTTTTAACACCTGAATGGAATAACATGTAGTTGTTTTAGTCATCTCTACTTTGCTTCTCTTTGTGAGAAGTTTCAGCACAACACAAAATTTGTTTAATTTTTTTTTCCATAATTCTATTGCTGTATACCTATTTCTATGAAAATTTTTTCCAGTGAGGTTATCATTATTTCATTGGTATATACTAAAACAGTGGATAGCATAGATTTTGTGTGTGCCCAGATTGCTATCCATTCTCATTTGTGGCTCGGTAAATGTCTACCACTAGGCACATCCACTTTGGGTGAATAATGTCATTGTTATTGTAAATTTAGGAGCAGCAGATGACAATCAATAGTATTAAATGTTACTTCGACAGATACGAGTGTCAGTGTTGACAGCTGAGAGTAGTTGGTGTTACTAACATTTTTGGTTGCCACTTGGTTTCAGGTTTAAGTTTCTACTGAATTTCTTGGAGTATCTGAGGAAATGGAAGGAGAGCACAGAGGAAAGGCCAGGAAACTTCAGCAAGAATGCCAGATCCCGTATGTTCCTTTCCTGGCAGACCTACGAGGGCTTCCAGATAACAGTGTATTCTGCAATTGAGGCAACCAAATTCCTGCTTCATGAAGGGATGGAGTTCGTGCTCACAGAGCGTTTCTGCCAGGACCCAGTGGAGGAATATTTTGGGAACCAGCGCAAACTGGGAAGGCGAAGTGACAATCCAGATATCCGCACATTTGGATATAACAACAACACCATCAGAATCCAGAGGACAGTGTCATGCCAGAGTGGGAACACTAGGGGTAGAAGGGATGCCTGCCATGCATGGGATCAAGTTACACACACCAAGCTTCCATGCAGAAAAAAATTAAAAATTGCTTGACTGTTTCAATACATGTACATTAAACTGGACATAATGGCATTGCAGACAACTGATTTTAGAGCAAGGGTAGAGTGGGAATGTAAAACTCCAAATTTGAATGCTTTTTTACTTTAAAAAACCACCCAAAAGAGTGATATTTCAAGTGGGCAATAATATTGCTAGAAAAGTGGTTGCTCAGGGATTGTATTTTCTCATAATGAGGTACTTCAAACAAAAAAGTCCTTCCCTTTCCGGGCTTTATTCAGACCAAAGCGAGTATCTGTTGACTTTCCAGTTTACAGCAACCAATACATGTACATATATGCACAGTCTTCAAGTGCTTTAAGTAGGAGTTATATTTGCAACAAATGCCCCACAGAAACAGGAAAAGGAGCATTTTTTAGCAGCATATGTTAGTGTTTTTTACATTCTTTTATACAGCAAAAAGTAAAAATTTTAAAACAGTTCTAATGAAGCCTCTCTTGTTGTTGCTCTTCACAGCTCCTGCTTATCTCCTTGCGAAGTGCCTTAGCTTTTGATTGCTTCGTATTAATTTTATGACGCTGGATAATGTCCTTGGCAAAAGAAAATGAACACACCCTGACATACAAGTGTACAATACCATGCAAGATATCTTTGACAATGTGATTGTCTGGAACAAGTTCAGCATCAGAAACTAATAAATAGTAATTTGACAACAATTCACTATCACTCACTGATTTGCCCACAATATCAGCTATGTCAACTCGAGCCAGATTGACTGTAGATGTCATTTGTCAAAAATAATGTTCTGTTCTGATAAAAATCTTTTCTGCTGGCTTGGTTATGGACCAAAGACCTCCACGACTCAAACTTGACACCAGTCTTTGTGAATCAGACCCTGTCTCCAATTTTCCAGCTTTTAAGATTGCCATAGCATGATTGCTTTCAATTGTTGATATTTTTGCATGCTGCTTGTGTAGATTATGTAATACATAACCTCCCACATATTGAAGACCAGCCTTCTCTCTCTCTGATAACAGAGTTTGGGTTGGATGATTGCTGCTACAACAAGCCTTCGTGGACTTGCAGTATACCAGCATACTATCTGCCACCTTAGTTGCTAATAATGTTGCAGCATTGTGGGATAGTCCTGAAAAAAACTTTGTGGACTGCAATGGCACTTGACCATAATATTTTCCATAAAACTTCTCGATGTCCCCATTTTTCAACTATCCATCATAAATTGTCTTCAGCACGGTAAATTCATCAGTTCCCTCATCAAATTGTTTGAATTGGTACAAATTCAACTCATTCCTAAGGCTTGGTGCAAAAGCTCTGCCTCTGTTTACAGTCTGTATGGCATATTTTACAATTTCAGCAAGACTGCTTGGAGTGAGAGTCGTCCGTTCCTGTCTGTCGTTTTCATTAGGGTTATGCCTAGAAGTTCTGTGTCTCTGGTAGCCTCCTCTTGTCTTGTATTTCTTTCCACATTCACTACAAACGAAATCTGCCGATTGAACCTGTGGTAAAAACGATCACAAAGTGGTCTTGGTCATTACCGCAAAATGCATGGACATTTATGGCCTTCAAAGTTAATTTAAGCTTACGTTTACGTACAGTTTTGTCATCTAGCTCGACAGTATCTTGGCGATACAAAATTTCGCGTAGTTAACTTGTCAACGTTGGGTACGATGGTCAAGTTGTTGTCAAAGAGTCGCGTATGGTACACTTAGGGTCACTACAGCCGAAATAGGCCGAAGAATTCACATAGAATATACTTACATCAATCGCTGTAGTTGAAAAGTGTTTCTCGATTGCTTCATCCTCCTCTAACATGTTCAAAATCGTTTCAAAATCGTCTCCAAACACGAAGAGTTCGTTTGTAGCATCCGCCATCTTATTTGTTGTGTGCACGGTCAGAGTCACGTGACGGGTCAATTCAACCTCGGCTGGAACTCTATTGTTTGGGCCTCTGAAGTTCGCCGGCTTTCCCAACCAGTCCCCTCTACTAACTATGCTCAAAGTGAGTACGATGACTTTCTAGACCGTACTGCGCCGAAAAATATGTCAGAATTGAAACTAATGAACAGTTCTTTTGAGAACTTCGATCGCCAAGAAGCAGTTACCACTCATTCTCAAAGTAGTTCAGCAGAAATTTGCGTTCACGAGGAGGCACATGGCTTCAAGCTACAAGATGCGAAGCTACTATCAGAGTGCTTTGCTGTATCAGCTATTTGCAGCTCGTGCCGAAATTCAAAGTCAAAACTGCAGCTATTTCAAGATAGCGCTAGTAGAAATGGCCTTGCTGAATTGATGTATTTGAAATGCTTGTATTGTGGTATCATAACTCCTCTGAATACAAGTACCAGACTAGGTGGCAAGGGTGGTGGGCCACATGAAGTGAACCGAAGGTCTGTGCTATCATCTCACCAATGGGGTCGTGCTGGCCTGGCAAAGTTTTGTGCTGGAATGGAACTTCCACCTCCAGTTACCAAGAAGGCCTATAATCAGCACATGAAGCAAGTTGAAAAATTAGCTGTGAGTAATGCTGAGACATTGATGTGTGAAGCAGCAGAAAGGCTAAGACAACTAGCTTCCCATGAAGATGAAGAATGCGTGGTGGAGATTGATGGCCAATCAGTGTGCAAAGTTGCTGTTTCAATAGATGGAACATGGCAGAAGAGAGGGCACAGCTCTAAGATTGGTGTAGTGTTTGCTGTTTCAGTTATGACAGGAGAAATTATTGACTATGAGGTGAAATCCCTCATCTGCAAGGAATGCTCATCTAAGGAACACACCGATAAAACATCAGCTGCTTATCTTTCTTGGAAAGAGTCGCATGCAAGCCATTGTGAAGTGAACCATGTGGGTTCCTCTGAAGAAATGGAGTCCTCAGGAGCAGTTAGCATCTTCAGTCGTAGTATTGAGAAGAGGAAGCTGATATATTCTACCTTTGTGGGAGATGGTGATAGCAGCTGTTTTGGTAGAGTCAATTCAAAAATGATTGAACTTTACGGAGACAAATATCCAGTGGTTAAGGAAGAATGTGTTGGCCATGTGCAGAAGAGATTAGGGACTGCCCTCAGAAATTACAAGAGAAATATAAAGATGGCTGGCCTAAAGATGTCGGATGGAGGAAAGGTCGATGGAAGGGGTCGACTAACTGACAATTTTGTGGACAGAATGCAAAAATATTATGGAAGAGCCATACGTGAAAATGCAGGTGATTTACACCAAATGAAGAACAGTGTATGGGCAATCTATCATCACATGATAAAAGATGATTCATGTACCCTAGAGGAGCAGCATAAGCTATGTCCCAAAGGTGAAGGCACCTGGTGCAAATTTTGGAAGGCTCCAGAAGAATATAGAGAGGGCAACCCCCTTCCTTGTGTTTTTATTGATGAACTGAAGCCAATTTTCATTAGGCTTACTAATGATGATTTATTGAAGAGGTGTTTGCAGGGACAAACCCAGAATCGAAATGAGAGCATTAATGGACAGTTATGGTCAAGATGCCCCAAGAGCCGTTATTGTGGAAAGAGACGAGTTGTCATTGCAGTTTGTGAGACTGTTGGGGTGTTTAACACAGGAACTGCAAGTAAAGCATCCCTTCTGGAATCCTGTGGAATCTCTCCTGGCAGGAATATGTTAAAAGCATTGAAGAAGGAGGACCAGGAAAGAATTGCCTCAGCTGCTCACAAGATCAGCTCAAAATATCGAAAGCGGCGACAGACCATTTGGTCTATGAAAAATTCAAAGGCTGACAAGTTGGCTTATCAGGCTGGAGCATTTGGCACAAGTTTCAAACCAGAGACAGATGGAAGAAAGAAAAAGAAAAATCCCCCTAAGAAAAAGAAGTCAACAGTAGCTTTGCTTGCTCCATCTTCATCAAGTGGACTTGACATTGTATTTGTTGTCCCGGATGTGGAATTTGTAGCTAAAGAAAGAACTCAGCAAAAGTAATCTATTCAAACCAGTCTGTGCCCTATTTGGTTGAGAAAACATTCACACAACAAATGTGGACATGCTAGACCACTTGTATCCATTACGACTATGCTTAGTGTTTTGTTGGAATCATTTTAGTGCTCTATCACTATGTGTTGAACTTTGTCTTGCATTTTCTTCAATATTAGCATTTCTTTACACACTGAGTACTAAAACAGGCATAGTTGGTTTGCTATTTACCTATATTATACAAAATTTCCAGGGCTTGTTCCTGGAGTGATGTTCTATGCAATGAATTATAATTTTTTGAATTTGTCGCTTTTGATCATTGTTGCTATGGAAAAAATATGCCAAGCCTTAAATGGCGAGGATTTTTAAGAAACAAAAAGTTAGTAATTCATTGCATAGAGCACTGTGTTTTGATAATTTCCAGCAATTTTTGAGTCAAATAAGTGAATATTCCTTGAGAAATACATGTCATAAGGCACAACCTTCTCATTTGTTTATCGGAGTTGCTATGGAAACAACAGGTTGTTGCGACATAAAAAGTACATTTATTGATGCTGCTGTTGATGCAGCTTCCATTTGCCAAGTTTCATTAAGTTTGGTCAATTCTAAAATAAATTATTAATTTTTATCTGATTAGACTGATTTAGGGTTAACTGCCACCTTAAAGAGACATCTTCCGCTTCTATGTGTTCTTATTCAAATATTTGTGTAACATTAGCACCTCACACCAGTTAGTTCTTAAGCTAGTACCGCGTACGGTTTTTACGATTACTAGTTTAGTTTTGACTCTGGCATGATGTATGTAAGAGTGCACTACGAATAAAATTCTTCTGTGGAACCAAAATGCTGTCTCATTCCTGACGTCCATAAAGGCTCCTTTGAAGTAGATCTTCCTGTACCAGGAAATCGTGACGAGTTTCTGTTATCGCAAGCCAAGTGGTCTCTACCGAGTTATTTTTTCCCTTTAGTGTAAGTTTATGACCTACTTTTACCATAAGAGTCAGAAGTTTAAGGTAGAAAATGATTTTGTAAAGCGTAAACATCTCGAAGGTACCTACTTAGTATGTGAGCTCCGCTCTGCGTAGATTAGCGTGATTCGCTAGTTAAGTGTAAGGGCATGACGAAGGTCAGAGATTGACAGCTCAGTAAGCTTCACCTTCATAGGAGGTGACCCATACTTTCCTTGAGAGATCGGAGCTAGTCCCCGTTGTAATAACTTGAGTAGTAAGAGAAAATAAAGACAACAAGTGTTAGAGTTTTTACTTCTAACAAGCTGATGGAGAGCCCTTGCGCCGGTTCTAGTACTTCCACAGTAGCCCTTGGATGAGTGGACGTAGACGACACCTCCAGCTTCCATTACGCCCGCCACGTTCATTACTCCAAGTGGTTCTTTTGAACATCCGCCATCAGTGGGAGTTGCTCCGCCGCCTATTCCAGAGAAGTCACCCTCATAGGAAACAAGGCCAGTAACTAACAAGAAAACGACTACTCCTTTACAAAAACTAGCAAAAACACAACACACACACACAAAAAGTCTTTGCTTCATTTCCAAGGATGACATATAACCCCGCTCACTCGAGACCTTGAGCCACAACAGTCCTTTGGCAATCTTCACGATCGCACAGCAAGAAACAACATGGCGACTCTCTCCATCACCTCGCTCATTGTTCTTTCCCTCGACTGGGGCGTCTCGATTTAAGGTGGGAGGAATGTTAGGGGGGAAAATTATGTGTTTTAGTTTGGACAAATTTTCAGTATTAAGAGTACGAGAAAACCTATAGTCACAAAGCACAAGAATTGCTTCACTGTTTTAGGTTCACAATTTTGCATTTTTCCTTTCTTAAAACTTTTTATTTTCGTATGAAAAACGCTTTGTTTAGAAAAAGAGAGAAGTTAACTCGTGGGACTACCATGCAAGACTAATCACGCTTCACGTTGTAAATTTCGCACTTTCCAGTTTCGCTCCCAACTAAACGTATTTTGTGATTCCTTTTATTGACCGCTCATTGTCTACTCTGCAATATAGTTCACCCCTTTTCCTTCCCCTCTCACTTATTGCCTCCAGTCGCTGAGTTACTTAAGTTAAACGAGAAGTCCCAAACTATCATGGCTAAGTTTATCGATGTCATAGTGACCATAGATGGGTTCCAGCATGGCTAAGACGAATTCACACTAAAAGCAATGGCCGTGGTTGCTTCAGCAGTTTCGATCCAGTGGTCGAACTTGTACCAGTCCGGATCTGGACAAGGGTCTTCAAAACTCGTGTTTTGTCGCGACTGTCCTCCCGCAATACGCGTCCGAAATTCGGAACTTGGAAGACATGGGATGCCCAGCCATCCAGAAGCTGCTAACCAGACAGGAAGACCGTGCGACTCCGGAAACGTTATCAAAGGCCCTGTCCCTGGCTGCTTGGGTCGTGGACTACTATACTCACGAACAGTCGTAGGCTGCGACATTTTATTTTTACTATTTTATTCTTTTAAATAACCATGAGCGGTTCTTCATTTTCTCACGTTATGTATTAACTTGATTACATTTTCGTACTTGTTTGTTGCTTCATTTGAATCCCCGAGGCCATTGGAGTTGCCGGTACAGGGAAAAGTTACCACATTAATGCCATCCGAAACCTGCTCCAACACTCTTGTGCAGTGACTGCCACAACTGGCAAAGCTTCATTTAACATAAACGGATGTACAATCCATTCACTATTAAAATTGCCTGTTGGCCCAAGACATAACAAAGAATTAACAGGACAAGGGCTTGTCACATTACAAACCAAGCTGAAAGATATTAGGTTTACGTGACAAGCGTCACACTTACGTGACATACATCACTATAAAACAAGGGCTATTCAAAAATCACTACACGAGCCGCTTCAATATGCCTAAAAAAACCTTTGGAAACAAGAGAAAAGAAGATAAAGCCCAGAAGAAGATAAAACAGCAAACTTCAAAACAGCGACAATACGATCGTAAGGAACGAGAATTTTATCGCGCGCAAGTTGAACGTGGTATGTGTGTGAGACCCATAGGATTTAAAGAAAAGAATATGGAAGGTATGGTCGAGTTCGCTATTGTTTACAAATGAAAAGAAGGTTGTAAAGATCCGTTTGATGCCGACAGCGTTCTGTATTCTATCAACACCAACAGTAACAAGGTCACCAAAAGGCAAAAGATACCCGAGGAAATAACAAAATAACTTTTTTCTTTTTTAAGTTTCAAAAGACGAAGAATGTGTCATATGTACAAGCGTATGTCAGATTGTCGACAAAACATTATGCTGCAATCATGTAATACATCAAGATGGTATGGACCAACACACCACAAATGTCCCAAGTGTGCGCCGAATTACCAAGGCAATGTCTGCACTTACGACTGTGGGAACACACCTTGTTGGTTCCATTATTCACAACGGACAAGCACAAAATGGAAAGGAGATTTATGGGTCATTTGACTACTACCAGTATCCTCATGACTCTAATCTCACTATGACAGTTCTGTTGGAAGTCCTTGTAAGATGGTCGGAGGAATTTGACCTACCACCCATTCTCTATCTGCAGTTTGACAACTGTGTTAGAGAAAACAAGAACCGCTACATGTTAGCTCTATTGGCACTTCTGGTTGAAGAGAAAATTTTTGAAAAAGTATGTTATCTTGGGTAATTTTAAAAGAAATGCATTTGCCTTATTCACATTTCCCACAAAGCACTTTGTTCAAGTGTCAAAATGTCCCATTGCAACGTTTTCAAGGTCCATTTGGGTGGGAAGTTAGTTTCCATTCAATCTCAATTTTTGCAACTACTGAATGAATGTAACCTGAAGTTGAAATTTAAAAAAACAACACCACTTTCCCTTCTTGTATTTCAGATAAGAGTTAACTTTCTCCCAGTGGGACATACCCATGAGGACATAGATGCCTTTTTTGGGGTTTATTCAAAGCACTTAGACAAACTGGATGTTTACACAGTCACAGGTAAGTTGTTCTAACATAAAGTAATTACTTCAAGGTACAGTTGGAGTAACTGAGAGGTTCAACAATCAAAACTGCCTGTGCAGTGTGATAATCTTGTGTGGTAAATATTCACATAAGTTATCTATCAATATAAATACATAGCAACTAGCACTGTGATCAAACAAATTTCTGCACGAGGCAAGAGCATGGTTCACAGAGAAACGGAACAATGGTCTCGCCATTTTACCATCGCTGGTGAGGCTGAAGGCCCTCGACATGGCAAAGAACGAGAAATGTGGGATTCCACAAGGGCAGTTTAAAGCAGGCAACCACTGGTGTCAGCGTTTCATGAAGCGTAATGGCTTGTCTCTTCGCCAAAAGACAACTCTTGCCCAGCGGCTTCCAGATGACTATGAGGAGAAAATCGTGCGATTCCACCGCTACATTATCGATCTTCGCAAAGAGCACAATTATCCTCTTCATGTTGTTGCTAACATGGACGAAACGCCACTAACATTTGACATGCCGCCAAATCGAACCATCAACAACTCGGGAGAGAAAACAATCAAGATTCGTACGACGGGTAATGAAAAGAACCGCATTACAGTCGTGTTGACCTGTGCTGGCGATGGAAGCAAACTGAGACCGATGGTAATCTTCAAAAGAAAAACTCTCCCAAAGGTTGCCAACAAGCACGGAGTTGTAATCGCCGCTCAAGAGAAAGGTTGGATGGACGGTGAAGGAATGAAAACATGGATCGACAAAGTTTGGTGTTCGAGGAGAGGTGGCCTGGGGAGGAGAAGAAGCCTGCTTGTTTGTGACGCGTTTGAAGCCCACGTGACCGAAAGAGTGAAAACAGCACTGACACGAGAAAACACGAACTTAGCAGTAATTCCTGGCGGATTAACCTCGATCTTGCAGCCGCTGGATGTCTCTTTAAACAAGCCGTTTAAAGATGGTGTTAGAAAGAGGTGGATGGAGTGGATGGCGGAGGGAATCCATGAATTTACAGCGAGTGGCCGCCAAAAGAAACCATCCGAGGAACTGATCCTTTCGTGGATCGCAGGAGCATGGCAGGACATTTCCGAAGAAATGATTGAATCCTCATTTCTAAAATGCGGGATCACCAACAGCCTTGATGGATCCGAGGACGACCTAGTTTACGAGGCCAACGATGACTGCAACAACGAGCTCGATGACTCGTTTGCAAGAGAACTGTTCCAGTCAGACTCCGAGTCTGAGTCATTTCGTTAGTTTGCCAAGTTAATTGAAATAAATAATGTTATACAATTTCACCTTCTTGTTGAGTAGTTTATTTTTCTTTTTTCTCAAAATTTGGTCTGAAATTGGGATGCGTATTATACACGGGCGCGCATTATACACGGGTAAATACGGTAAATGACCGATTCAAATCACTCAGAAACCCTCTTTAACCTCTTCTTCCCACAATAAAGAATTACGGGGAATTGACTGAAATGAGTGACGTCACACACAACAGAGCTTCGAGTTTCTCTCTTCGACTTTTCGTCAAGGACAGCTCTCAATCACCGACACTGACCAAAAGGATCCAGTCGAAACTGTGGGGAAGAGAATACTGCTCGGCCCTTAACATGAAACATTGCAATCGTTACTTTGAACAGTCTTTCATCCCTTACAGTCAAATAGTCAGGGCCGTGGCTTGCCTTTCGTGGGATATTTGAAATAAGAAGAAGTGTGTGTTTTTCCTTCATGGAAAGTAGCCAATCTAGATGATGTCTATTTTTCTTTTGTGAACAGTGGTTGTTACCTTGATAACGCGATTTCCAATTCTTTTTTTTCTTTTAGTATTTTTAACTTCGCAGACACTTGTGACAGTTTTTTTCTCCTTAACGCATAATTGTTATCTTTGCAAATTTTCGAGTCCGTGACGTAATTAAACAACGCTGTGATATTTTGTACCGATGGCGTCACTGTGGTGGCTTCTATGAGGGAGGTGACACAGAAGAGAAGACAAGTCTCGTGATTAGTCCATGGTCCATCTACAGGATTTGCGCCTTGCAAGGACAAATACTCAGCGCTTTTTCTTTTCTTGTACGGTGATGGACGCTCACGCTTACGTTTGAGTTGTGTAGGACCCCTTTTAAGTTTCCTCATGTTAGAATTTCCATAGTTAAAGCAGCTGCACTCTAACCATATTCTTGGTTCACCCGCAAACATGGACATTTCGACTTCCTAGGGCCATCTCGGCAGGAAATGTACTTATTATCGTATTTTACTCTGTTGTGGCCACATTTGCAGGAAACATCAATGGTGTATCCAACTTCACTTGTAGAGGAGCAAGTAGCTTGCATGGTTGAGTTTTCACACCTTTTGCATCTACAATTGCGGGAACAAAAATGCCCCGAAATCACACAGGGACAATGGTTGTGTCCCTTGTCGTCCTTTGTACAAGACGCCTTTTCGCTATCCTTGGCATTGTTCTTTCCACAAGAGCATACTTTATTGGTAGTTTTTGAGTTTAGTCCTTGGAAACAGAAAAAACAAAACAAAAAAAGTGAAATTAGGCTGCATGGGGAAGGGGAAGTAACACGGCAGTAACCCATTAAATAAGCTTGGAGGAGAGGGAAGGGGAAGGTGAGGGTTGGAAAAAAGTTGTAGACTAATAGCGCTTATTGATTGGCTTGTAAAATTTGATAGTTTTGAAAATTCTGCTAGAGGCCAAAAATCTTACCAATGTTAGCTTCATTTACGGCCGTCCCATCGTAGTGTCCTGGACCAAAAGCAGTATACCCTATGTAGATGGCTCGGTCAGTGACAGCGTCATCAGGAATGAAGGGGACAAATGGAGTGCCATTGAGACTAGTGACGACGATAATGGGTATTCGGAAAAGATCAGAACAAACTTTTATAACCAAATCTCCTACATCACCACAGAATGAACCCTGATCCCGAAATCTTTCTGTTTCAGCATTCATGTCAGAAATAGGAATTCTGGTTAGCATTTGGTAGTAGTCGTTGCTTTGAACGCTATCAACGAAAAGTTGTCGGAGATGGAACACATCTTCATTGATACTTTTCCCTAGTCGCAGTTTAAGGCAGTGAAGACGGAGAGCTGATTCCTCGTCATTCCACTCCTGGGTTTTTTGAACTTGCACAATGATGCTTCTGAAGGCTCCTATAGACAGACTGAAGACTTAAAAGTTGCAGAAGGAAAGTGAGAAGAAACCTAAAGACAGAGTGAAGATGACGCAACAAGAAAACAAAACTTTGGAGGTCAGTATGATAGTGTCCAAAACAAGACTGTCGCGGCAGGCAACCAGCATTTTTAATACCTTACAAATGTTTTTCGTTTTTAGGACCCTATCGCCTATATCTGTGCCGAGTGCCAAGACGACATGCTTGACTATGAGAACATTCTCGAAGCGCAAACCAAACAAAAAATTCATCGAACTCTAGTTTTTTTCCAGCTCTTAAAACTGGTTAAAAAGGAAAACCTAAAAACCACGACGGAATTGGTGAAGGAGTACGTGAAAAACCCTGAGGATTTTTAACATGAATCATGTAAAAGTGCAAACTCTTGTTGGTGGGGAAATATCTGACGATCAACTCAATGAATTGTATGATCAATTGGACCAACAACAATTGGATGCCCTCAATATAGACTTGGGTGTGGAACAATCAGGTGGCGCTCTCTTTAACTTTGAATTTCAAAATGCTGGATTCCCAAAAAAATTGGAAAAAGACAGCGGATAAACAAAGATAAGAGGCCACCCTCAAGCAGACACGAACTCCATCCCAAAACGATAATATCGGAAAAGAAATTACAAATGCGTTAGCGAGGTAAGAGTTTAAAAAGTGTGTTGAATAAAAGTTTCAGGGGATAGACTCTTATCGAAATTTATTTTGGGTTATTTTTTTTTAGATCGATACGGAAACAAATTCAGCAAAAGAAATGTTCATCTCATGACGCGTTCCATTTCACCTTACAATCGAATCAATTCGCCCACGCCCAACAATCAGCCACATTCAAAGTAGAAGAAATCATGAAGAATTCAGAACGCTTTGAAAATTACATGACTTCTTTTGGCTAATAAATTGAATTCAGGAGAATCGTTTAAATCCTCTTCTAAGTTTACCGCCGACCTTACCTTTATTCGAATGCCTAAAGGTGGTAAAAGTGGTAGACAAAAAGCTCTATAGGGAAAGCGATCCAAGGCAGAAGTTTTGAAAAAGAAAACTTCCATGATTCAAATTACAAATTCAGATGAATTGTGTTGTGCAAGAGCCATTTGCGTCGCAAAAGCATGGATCCATAAAGATGAGGGATATCGACAGAAAATCGATTACGAGAATGTAAAAAGATGTGAGACTGTTCAATCACGAATGGCCCATCAACTCCATGAAGATGCTGGCGTACCTTTGGGGGCATGCGGGCACCAAGAATTGAAAAAATTTCAAGACTTCCTAGCACCAGACTACCAATTGAAAGTGATGGCAACTTCCTACCCCTACATGATGGTATTTGTAGGCCCAGAAGCACACCATATTATCCGCCTCTTGCTCCAGAAACACGATGACTCTGAGACTGGTCACTATGACACTTGCACATCTTACGCTGGTTTTCTAGAACGATCCTATTTTTGCGATCAGTGCAACAAGGGATTTGATCATAATGACTTCAGACATCATCCATGTGAGGGTTGAAGATGTCATGCATGCAAACAAGTAAAATGTGTCTTCGGTATCCTCCACTGGACTAATTTAATTATTTTAATCGTGTTTATTTGCCGTTACGTCAAACGAGCCCCCACTTTAGTTACCCCGCCAAATTCGCTGGAACTACGCCCTCTGACCTCTACTCAAGGTACTTCGACTTGATTTCCCTCCTCTCGGTTTCTTGTCCCTAACCTCCATTTGTTCTCTCTTTCAACACAAGGAACCGACTCCAACAACTCATGTTTATTTCCCGCATGCCGGTCAATGCAACCCAACACCCTCATTTAGCCAGCATGTGTTTATTTAGTTATAACCCCTGTTTTATTTTCCTGGACCACGTTCTCCCCTCTGTGTTTATTTTTCACAAGTCACCTCGCTTTTCACTTTCCCTTGTATGCCATGTGTTTCCTTTTTTCCTTTCTTCCTAATGCCATATAACTCAGTTCGCTTGAGATCTTGAGCCACAACAGTCTTTAGACATCTTCGCTTACGATTCACGACCAAAGAAATCAACCACCCATGGCAACGCTCTCTCTTACCGTTGAACTGGCCGGCTTCCAACATGGCGATGGAGTATTCCATATTAAGGCTCTGGCCTTCGCCTGTCCGAGGACGCGGTCTTCGGGCAGCCGTGTGTTCGACAGTACTCGTATTGTACCGGACAGTGCAGCTGCACTCCGAACGTTTGCATGCCAGACGGCCCATCATGGGTTTCCACTTCATTCCACGGGCTTACCACCCACATCTACGGGCGTCGTTCTCCAAACCTTCCTTCAGGTCACCATGCTCGATTGGATGAAGGCGGGAAACACCGTTCCGGCCACGCTCATATTGTGGACTAAGAGCCTTCAAAAGGTCCATCTTTTCGCAGACCTCCTGCACCAAATCCATTTTCCAGAGCTCCGCATCCACATAAAGAACTTGAAGGACCTGCACTACCCTCCACTTACGCAGCTCTGTCCGGCAACCCAACCCTGGTCAATCTGCCAGAAAGCTGTACGACTTGCCCGCTGGCTCGCTGAGCAAGGTCTCGCTTAACTGCCTCACTTTACGGCCATAACCTGGCCTCTAGGAACGTTTTCTATATAGACTTTCGTCCTTGTATTTCCGTATTTGCAGTCATTAATTTTTGCTCCCCCATTCATCTTTCTTTCCCTCGACCGGAAGGTCTCGGTCTAAGGTGGGAGGAATGTTAGGGGGAAAATTATGTATTTTAGTTTTAGGACACATTTTAAATTTATTTATCGGTTTAGACCCAGTTCTGTATTTGCTCGTTCTTTTACTCGACCGGTTGAGCGGTAAAGAATGGTGAACGAGTTGTTCTATTCAAATTGTTGTTATTCAAATTAGTTATAACCAGAAAAAGTAAATTGTTGACATATCACAAAATATTGTATTTAGGGTTTTCGTGGGTTTTGGGATAAACATCTTAAAAATATATTCATATACTTTCACATTTGGAATATTCGGTTATTCAGGTTTTTTTTCTTCAGTAGTTAAATAAAATGTACAAAAACCACAGTGGCTTTTAGAATGGATTTTTATCGATTACTCGCTTTTACTATGCACCTGCTTGTCGGCACTTTTGTCATCTAGTAAATGGGTTTTTTTAGGTAAATATAGGTGTTAATGGTCTTTCTGGAAACATTGGTTTTCATGCTAGACAGCAGCTGAGTTTATACTCGTAAATTTAATTTCTTTTCGTTCTAAGTTAACACATTTTCTTTTTTGTCTTTTAATAAAGGTGGCTAAAGTGGTTTTCAAACAAAACTATGGTGCTCTTATTTTATCGATGGCCTGTGTGGCGATTGGCATCCACGCCGATGTCATACGAAACACATTTGATGGCTGCCCCGTGTCTGTGTTTGTAGGAAAGTCAGGCAGAGGAAAGACTTACAGCTTAAAGATGGGTCTTTCGCTTCTTGGTAAGTCGTAAAGTTGAGTGTATAAATATAGTCGAAGCTCTCGTGATAGGAACCCTTTAAGGTGGTACATTACAAAAAAAAATGCAATTTTTGTTGAAAATGAGTCCATTTTTTTTCCATTCGATTTCACTTCTAAAGGCTTTTGTTTAATAGCCCCAAATGTCTTTTTGTGAATAATTTGTCAGGAAATAGTAATAAAATGCAATTTCTAAGGCACTGTTGTTCCGTTGCCATGGAAACGTATTTTTAAATGCGTCCTTTTAGGGCCTAAAAGTGCGATTTCCTCCCAGATCAAAGCAAGCTGATTGCGTCTTGAGTAAGCTATTGGGAGACTGGGGCCCAACAATGACTTTCAGCCTCGTTTTGATATGTTTTGGTGAACAGCCGTTATTATCAATCATTCAGTTGTGAATTTTCGCAAGTGAGAGAGCTTCAATCATCAAAATGCCGAAATTTTCGTCTCAGAGACGCAAGAAGCGCAAATTTTATGGAAATCGCTTTTCAAATAGTCCAAGAATTAACGAAGAAGAGTCGATGGCTAAACTTCAGAATACCCCGCAACTGAAATGAACTTTCAAATCCTGCTACCGCAGTCCCGCAGTCGACATAATTTACATACTATATATATAAACCTCACGAAATATACCCCTTTTTGCTTTGTTTACCTTGTTGGTACCTTGTTCTATTATCCATGAGCCGCAACGCAAAGCGTGCTACACATGAATATTCCTCGTTCTTTTATCCATGTGCTGAAACAAGCAAGTTAAACATGTATATACCTTGTTCTATTATCCATGAACCGCAACGCAAAGCGTGCTACACATGAATATTCCTCGTTCTTTTATCCATGTGCCGAAACAAGCAAGTTAAACATGTATCTACCTTGTTCTATTATCCATGAGCCGAAACAAGCATCTGCATATTTCTCGTTTTACGCAATACCAATTTTTCAAACGCTTTGAAAAATAATATATTACAACTTTTTTTCCTTATTAACATCATAAATTTTACAACAACAAATTTATACAACTTCTTGGCCTTATTTACATCATCTTATTTAACTTCAAACACAATTTATAACAGAAACCGGTGCAAGAATAATAACGAAGCTCATCGAGGCACGATTAACGCTTCAAAACTTTGTCAAAAATTGTCTATTACGCTTTAAGGAGGTAATGTTCTACACTTTTTCGAATATTGTCTAATACACTTAAAAGAATTAATGTTCTCTTGTATTGATGGCATACACTTTCTTTACATCGTTCAAAAAACCCTAAACAAATCTTCATCGCGATGCATGTATCGCCAAATGAATTCCGCCAAATACGTGGAGAAAAGGTGCTTTCGAACACCAAACTTAGGCAGATTCGACTTTGCATGCCTCCAGTGTCCTTCAATTTTATTGGTATGATCACCGTCTTTGTTCACGAATTCTACAGAGTGGTTCACTGTTCGGTGTTCATAGCCATGCTCCTCGAGTTTGGAGTACACTTTCCAGCAGTCCGACACTATAATTGTTCCCGGTTCAATCCAGTCTTGAATAATGGGCAACAGTGTGTCTTCGTCTTGCTTCTCGACTGCCACCAGAAAACATTTCCTGAGTTTCCTCCTCTATACCTCCAAACACCCACTGCCCTTCAACGTGATGTCCTCTGTGGTACTTTCTTTTGCCAAATTTACTTTCGTCTATCTGAACAACCTTTCCCTTTCCGCCTAGTTTTTCGCTATTCTCAAGAAGTGTTATTTGGCATACTTCGCGACAGAAACTGTCCCAGTCCACCCCCGTGCTTTCTCCAAGTCCAAGTTCATGTTTAATTTGTCTCTGATTGAGATCCTGGCACCACCAATAAGTCAACTTCAGAATTTCTTCTAAGGACATCCTGCTCTTTTCGAACCAGCTTTCCTTCCGTATCTACAACTCTGCCCTGTCTTTCTTAAAGTTAACTTGTTTTCTGCATTCCCACTTGAAACCATCCGATCGATCCTCGCACCTACTCAAACTCATTTCTCCAGCGCAAATCGGGCACAAACGTCGTCATAACACCATTTTTGGTGTTCGCGGTTGCGTCCATAGCTGCAACTTAACGCCGTTCCACATTGCGTCCCTCGATCCTCTGTCTTTATTTGTGATGTTGACTCGGTTTCACCACCAGCACTGGTTTCCCTACGTTTTGATCCAATTGCAACTTGAACCCCTTTATCGTTCATGACTGCGCAAAAAATTTAACCCTACTCTTAACGCCCTTTTTCACTTTAACACATAACATCGCTCAAAATAATGCCATGTCAGCTTAAAAGAGCTCATACATTGAAAATGCGAAAACGCTTTCCATTAACAATAAAAAAACTTAGCCGCCCTTTCAATTTACTCTCACAGAAAAAATCCCGCCCTGCACAACAAATCAAAACACGAATTTGTTGCCATCATTGAAATCGGCACGCTTCTTTTACGATTATTTCAATAGCCTTAACATGACAATTTCAATCATTTGTATCACACTTTCCCTGTAACGTTGACATCAATAGTGCTGTCAATTACCCTGTAACTGGAACACAATAACCTGTTTCTAAACAATTGATTTCGCAAACAAAGAAGCCCAGATTTGCAGTACCGCTTTTCCCACAATTGCTCAAATTTTGAATACAAATGAATGCCGCACCGCCATTGATTGGTTGAATCTGTATTTCCACCAAAACTACTCCCTAAGGACTATTCCCTGCTCATTTCAGTTCACTTTCAGTCAATACTTATCAGTCTAACAGTGAGCATCAAAATGTATGCAGTAACAAAACTCAACAAACAACACGAACAAACGTGGATCAACCTTCAAAAACGACTCAACACTGTGCAGTTTCAGTATCAGAAGCTATTTCACGACTGAGACGTGTACGATTTTGTTAAGAATACGGCAATCTCGGTTGGAAGCTGCGAAGGATACTTTGTACCATCGTTGTTAACTACAACGAGCTTCATACTTGCCTGCAACAACGCAAAGGTCAATGTAACAACTCACAAGCAGCCACTTAATATATATACTATATTTGTTGGATATCCTGGGACGAGTAAGTTCAACCAAAATCAATTTTAAATATCTTTTTACTTCCCCTTGTACCTCGCATACGGTGCGCCAGTGCTGTGGATTTTAATATCTTAATCTTCTCTCATACAGAGAAGTCTTCTGCAATCCAATATGCTGCCCAGGATCCACTGGAGCAACTAGACCTCACAAACGCCATTATCAGCAAGACGACCTCGTCCGGACTGGTCAAACTGCTGGCGAACAAGAAAAGGGCCATGATTCTCTCACTGGAGGTGTTTGACATCTTGCACAAGCTACTTAAATCCGATGAGGAGACCGCATCTGGCGACGTGCAGCTACTCTGCAAACTGTTCTCAGGGGAACGCTGCAGCTACCACTACTCTACCGAAGAAAGCAGGGTGATCCCTTCGAATACGCCTTTCTGCCTCCTTGGATCCACGCAACTGGTGAACGCGGCCAAATTGATCACTCGCATGAACCAAGGACACGGCCTGGTCGACAGAATTCTTCTCGCAACCCCACTTGCCCTTCGCCCGACCCTTACCCAAATGGAGAACGCCACTGATCAGCTATCAACCGAAGTAGTGTCTGACTACACTGAACTGTTCAAAAACATTAATGGAGTGGACGAGAACGTGGAATTCGTCTTTGATGATGAAGGCAAAGAACTTCTGAGGGAGAAAATAGACCAGTTTGTCGCGGAGGTAAACGAAGCCAAACGAGAGGGCAAAGTGCCGCCTAAATCGAAGACTCCGGAACTCATTCCCAGGGTAGCCTGCGCCCTGCGCGTGTTTAACCACGCCATGACAGAGCTGTTGGCCGGTGTTCCAGCGACGCAACCAGACCTTACCATTACAAAAGCAACCCTGGAGAACGCTGCATCCTACGTAACTCACCTAGAGACACAGAAGGAAATACTATGTCAGGTACGCATTCGTAAAAAACAAACTTCCTTTCTGGATTAATTACCTTTATTGCGCATACATAACAATTATGTTCTAATTATTAGTACCAGATACTTGCCGTGTTCTAATCGCTGATAGAAATTGCGCGCGCAAAGACCAACAATCTATTTAGTCATAACTTAGACAACTTTACACATTTCGGTCTGCTTTGAGTTTTGAGTTGTATTTATATCCTCTAAGCGAATGCTTTAAAGCGCTGGAGCCAAAGCGCGTTCCATTTTTATTTTAGTGCAAAACAAAACCAAAACGAATCAGAAATCGCTGGCCAATTTTTCACATGCAAATTTCAACGGCTATACAGCTACATTTACCTGTTTACCCGTTATTTTGGTTTTTAATTAGTTTCTTTCTTTTTTTTTTTTAGTTTCTTAAAGAAGTCACCAACTCAGCATGTGACAAAACCATCGAACAACCCACTACTCAAATGGTCCGTGACAACGTTTTAATCTCCCAAGGTCCAGTGGTGTCATATCGCTCCTTTAAACATAGAAAAAGATCAGCCCGAGAAATTGCCGAAGATGAATTCAATGCCGTCACGGAGTCTTTGATGCAGGATGGTTTTGGAAGAGTTGTTGAGTTCCGCATTCCACGCGCAAGAAGCACCGGCAAGTTATTTATAAAGAGCAAGCCAAATCCTTGGCCGAACAGTACCAATGTCAATTCAACCGAATTCGACACGGCATTTGTAAAGCCATTGCATAATGACATTACGGCACCAATGAGAGATTATCTGCAAACGAACAATTACATAACAAATTAACTGTAGCAGTAACAACTCCGTTTCATTACGAAAACGAACATGGACATATAACTTTCATTCATTTTCTTTACATTGTTCATCAATTAATTCCGGTAGAACACCATTAGTATTATAAGGAAACGTTCTAACATTTTAACTCATAGTAAAGAAACTATAGTTTTACTAATAGCTTGTACTAAATGAGCGATGAATCACAATTCCACAAACATGTTATGTCAGTCTTTTTTGTACTATTAAAACAAGTTTATTGCATTAAATATCGCTTTTGTTTTGTTCACTTAAATTATAACGTAACTTATTCATCCACTACGGGACCGCGGACCGCGGTAGCACTTAAATTATACACTTACCCCATACACTTACCCAATAACTTATTCATCCACTACAGGACTGCGGACCGCGGTAGCACTTTAGTAAAACACTGCGGACCACGGTAGCACTTAGTTTAATACTTATTCATTCACTTCGGGTTAGCGGACCTGTAGATTTAAAGAGGGCGTGTCAGTTGCGGGGTATTCTGAAGTTGCTCCGAGTCGATTGTTGTCGAAAGCGCTTCGAGTGGGATACGTGAATCCACAGACGGCATTTCACATGATCAGAGCGAAGCGAAGGAATCTTCGGCTTCGTATCGAAAGCTTCAATCAACTTCCCAAGAAGACAAACCCAAGCCTAAGCTGATCAAGGTAGATAAAGAGGAAACCAGTCCATCCATTACAGGGTTCAGGTTCTGTGATATGGAGGTGCTATCGTCCGTTTTTTCTTTGCTACGTTGTGGCGAATGCGGCGATTTCAGTCTTTTGTTTATGGAAGATAATTTGAAACGGAAGGGATGTGCGTCAACTTTGCGTTTGCTGTGCGAGCAGTGTGGATGGAAACATTCATTTTGCACATCAAAAAAGCAAGGAAAGAGTTTTGAAGTAAATCGGCGAATCGTTTATGGTATGAGAACTCTTGGAAAGGGTTATGCTGGTGCAAGGAAATTCTGCACAATTATGAACATGCCTCCACCTCCAACTGAGAAAGCTTTCCTCAGCAACTCGCGCGTAATCGGCCGTCACATGAAAGCGATTGCAAAGGAAACAATGAAAAAGGCAGGAGAAGAAGTTTTATCTCTCAAGAAGGATGTAAATTCTTCTGAAGGTCTACCTGTGAACTGTGGTGTTTCTTGTGACGGAACATGGCAAAAGAGAGGCTACTCGTCACGCAATGGTTGTGTGACTGTCATATCTATGGACACAGGAAAGGTTCTTGATGTGGAGGCCCTAAGCCAAGGATGCAAACAGTGTGAGCGGCATGAACAAATGGACAAGAATTCTCTCGAATATCAGATGTGGAGAGCTGATCACACCACTTGCAAGTCAAATTTCCAGGGATCAGCACCTGCTATGGAACCAGAGGGTGCAGAGTGCATATTTCAAAGGTCTGTTGAGCTGCACAATCTCAGGTACACTGAATTTTATGGGGATGGGGACAGCAAGAGTTTTTACAGGATAAAGAATATTTATCAAGATGCTGGAATTTTAGTGGAAAAGAAAGAATGCATTGGTCATGTGCAGAAGAGGGTTGGAACTGCACTTCGCAAATTAAAACGTAACAATCCAGGCCTTAGAGGCAGAGGGAAACTCACAGATAGTCTAATTGATAAACTGCAGAACTATTATGGCATTGCCATAAGGTCCAATGTTAGAAATTTGGCTGGAATGAAGAAAGCTATCCATGCTAGCCTCATGCATTGTGCCTCAAGTGAGGCACGCCCACTTCATGACCACTGCCCAACAGGTAGTGCAAGTTGGTGCAAGTATCAAAAGGACAAAGCCAACCATACGAATCTCTTTAAGCATGGACCTGGCCTTCCTTTACCTGTTATTGCCAAGCTAAAGCCTGAATATATTCGACTTAGTGAGAACAACTTATTGCAGAAGTGCTTACATGGCAAGACACAAAATCAAAATGAGTCTTTGAATGGCATGGTATGGCAAAGGATTCCAAAAGAAATTTATGTTGGAAGGGAGACATTAGAATTAGGACTTTATGATGCTGTTTCTTATTTTAATATTGGTTCAATGAGTATTATTAAGCTTTTCCAAGCCCTTGGTATTCCTTCTGGCAAATATACCGTGGAGGGTTGCAGACTCCAAGACCAGCTTAGAGTTAATATTGCGCAACATAAAAGCAAAGCTACTACCAAGAAGCGACGCAAAGTGATTAGGGGCCTTAAAAAACGAAAAGATGACCATAATAAGCAAACTGAAGGAGTCAGCTATGGCCCTGGTCAGTTTTGAACAATTCAATTCATGGAAACTGTGTTCAAGTCTTGAAAAAATCAGTTTAAAAACTTTAAACCAGTTTTCTCTCAATTTCGAATTTTATGAAACTACCGACACGCTAGCAAAGATAACTTTCCAGCGTTTTATTCAATTCTTCTCATTTTTGGAGTGAGAGATCTCAGTATATTTTTGCATGCAATGAACTAGAAACATACACTTAGGTGCATCTTTTGTTGTTAAATGACCAAAATGAGATTGCTCATCTTATCAATTCCTGAAAGTTGTTGTGTTTTCTTTAATATTTTCCATTCTATATGACTGAGAGGTGTTTCTGTAGTTCATTGCATGCAGGTGCATGTAAAGATCATTGTCTAAAAATTTTGTGAATTTTTAATCTAATGTTAAAGAGTTATGACTGTTCTTGTTTGGTTGCCCACCAGGGGGCATCATTTGCTAATTCTCAGCAGCAATAATAAAATATCAAGTCAAAAACTGCAAAAATACAGTTGTCTCCATGTGTCAATTTAGGTGATATAGATAACTTTTTGTAAAAAAACATATGAAAAAATGTTGTTTTTTTTGAGGGTTGTACCACCTTAAAGGTAAAAAGGCGGGTCCGTAACTGAAGCTGGTCGCTTATGTGTGATTGTTAAATACAGAGTTTGTTTGGGAGTTGACAGGGACACCCAACCACCGTTTCCTCCTAAATGCATTGAAAAGTCGTTTTAGGCTATCCAAAGCACTTCTGGATCTCTAGAAATGCATTCCAAGTATGCTATAGAATTTTTATCCGTCCGGTCACCCTAGCGGAACTCGAGGCTTTTCGAAACTACAAGGGCGGCTTCAGTATTATTTTCCCGAAAATGTTAGATGAAACTGAACGTTTTTACGAAAGTGAGATTCTTTTTCTTATTTTCACGCTGTTTTTTCCTATAGGTATGACGAACCACTGCACAAAGACAAACTCTAAAGAGGCACTTTTAAAAGCTGGAAGCAGAAACTCTTTGGGAGTTTTCGTCGACGACCCTCAAAACATTGCAAACCTAACTGATGTTTTCGTGGATTTTTACTCGGGTTGCACAAAGTCGACTATTGCTCGGGGCACGGAAGAGGTGCATTCGGCGTTGTATGTGACCTCAAATGAAGTTGTGAACGCAACAGCAAGGTAATAGACAACATTTAGGCAATGCAATCAAACCTGCCAGCGGGCACCTCACAATAGTATGACAGCCAGTTCAAGAAAATATTTTTGTTTAAAACATCTCTACAAGGGTCACTATATTCTGTCCCCAAGGTGGCTGTTGCAGACAGGTTCAACTGTACTGTCTCACACTGAAAGCATGTTTTAGGAAAAAAGGTTTAAAACTAAGAATCCAGAAAAGCTTCGCCAGGTGTACTTTTTTCACAGAGTAGAGAGCAAGAAAGCAAGAAACCAAGATGTCAGAAACCAAGAAGAAGACGGCAACCACCAAGAGAGTTACTCCTTATGCCAAAAAAGAGAACCAGAAGCCAAGAACAAGTTAAAAGGAAGTATTGTCATTGATCCGCTACCTATGAATAATCCAGTTTTCATGGCTGTGTCGGTTTCGGGTTTGTACCTTTTGAAGACGACGCAGAACCACCACTCTTAGATGGATTTACATGACTCAATACTAATTACAACAGAGACAACCATAATGCAACACTTTTTATTGCACACCATTTTTGTAACTAATAAAACTTTTTAAATGTGATATGTGTGACTGTTGTTTATTATCTAACTCGTAAAATGCAGACAAAAAGCGGTCTGCTATTTCTTTATCCCAGTTAGTACAGTAATTACACCTCTCTTTTCCGTAGGGGTGGTAACTGTAGACAAGGGTGTTTTTAGGATATTGTGGTTTTTGTGATAAGTTAGGATCGCCGCAAGACGAAGGGAGTGACAACTGTGAATAAAGAAAGTGAATCAAAACTACGCGAGTGACTAGTGTTGCAGTACCGGGATTTCCAACAACCTCATTAACTGGAGTGGTTTGCATCATTTCAGTGGTGAAGTGTTGGACTATCATGTCCTTTCAAGACTACTTAGACTACTACGTTAGACTACTTTCTTCTCTCGTTGGAAGATCGAAAAACAAGGAAACGAACTGGTTTAAATTCACATCACTGTCCATGAGAAGAGTATACCCGAAGAGACCACAGGTACAGGCAGGATAGTAAAGTTATTCACTCTCTAACTAATGGTTTTCCACCTAAACACCGGCCACGGCTTGAAGGTCATGTCCACGAGGACACACGGAATGTTAAGCGCTCGTAACTTTGGCTTAATTCTTGACCTCTGCGTTATTATACGGGTATTGCCTGACCTAACTTTTGAATATAAGGATACTATTTGTCCGTATTCGCATGTGGAACGCAGATTCAAGGCTTCAGACGTGTTCTTCCTAGAAAAGCATGTGGTCAACGCTCCTTTCATACGTCGTTCTCGAGCGAACCGATATTTCGCTGGTAGAGTTCAGTACAGCGCGAATGGTGCGAGTACCTTCCAAATACAACGGGACCTCCTCGTCTGCGGCAATATATCGTCTAACCCTGGCCCTGCGAAAGGCAAAGATAAGCCCAAGTTTCCATGCGGCGTGTGTAGTAAGCCAGTGAGAAAGAACCAAGACGCCATTTTGTGCTCGTCTTGTGATACTTAGTCCCACGCAAAATGTCTCAAATTAACCGTTACCGGGTTCAAATACTACTTACAACATCCCGACTTGGAATGGACATGTGCTTTCTGCTCTCGGCCTAAACTATCGGACTCCTTCTTTGACGAAACTGGCTCATTTACTTTGAACGAGAGCAACTGTGAAAACGAGAAGTGCGAAGTCGAATCAGTCGATACCGACGAAGTCCTAGCCAAGATAAAAGACATTAGAATTGAGCACAGAAAAGAGTATGTTATTGCCTGCCTGTGAAAGCACACCATTGTATTGTATTATTCAAAGGCATGCCAGAAATGTGCTTTAAATAAAGCAAAAGGTTTAAGTGAAGAAGAATTTGAGGAGTGGTTATTGGAACATCGATGTGACATTAACTTTGCTGGTAGTTCACCAGCAATGGAGTGTGAAGGAGCTGTAGTCTTGTGGGAAAGGTCACCGGAACACCATAACCGTGATGGCGATAGTAAGGCCTTTAATTCTATAAAAAATGTTTATGGTGCCATCAAAGTGGAGAAATTAGACTGTGTGGAACATGTACAAGAAAAAAACATCTCTTGAACCTAGAGGCCAGAACTAAAGAGAAACTAGCTGATGGTAGACCTATTGGCGGTATAGGGAGACTGTCCGATGCAAAAATTAAGATATATAGGTGCAGAAGTATCCCTTACAACAAGAATACAATGTATCGCATTACGCGATTTAAAAAAAAAAATGAAAAGAATAATGACTGAACAGAGTTCTTGGCATCAACAGCGGTGTCCAGGTCCATGTGTTGAAAAGTAACTAGAAAAAATTAATCATCCGATTGACACACGTAGCAATATATCGAATCAGTTAATGTAGTAGGATGTATAAAATCGTTTGTTATATTATCATCTACTGCTTTAAAACAAATACCAAATATTCGCTTTATATCAGAACTTCTTCGTTTCATTTGAATATTGTGAACAGAATGATTGGTCGGAAAATGAAACTTAAATAATAAAGAAGAAAAGCTCCTCTCGTTTGCATCAATCAATAGTCCAAACATGTGTTTTCCCCACGAATGGAATCGAAACTATAAAAATCAAAAAATGTGACCTTGTATTATTAATTGATCTATTTCTTTTTTTATAACTGGTACAGTGTGTATTACACTAGAATTTGATATTTTATTATAAAGAAGTCCAATGTATCCAGGTTGTTTACGACTTTTAAATAAGTTTCCTGTGTTTTTATGCATAAAACGAATATATAAAATATTATCTTTGAGAAAGAACATAGTTTGACCGCAATAAGTCATTCCATAAGATCGCAACGGACACCATACATTTCGATTCCACACACGATAACGAAACTAAAATAAAATCAAAACAATAATGTGTTTTATTACATCATATGATAGTAGGTATGTACATGGTTATCATCATTTACAAATTCAACTTGTTTAATAAAAGTTAAAGTTTTTCTGTTGCTTCTTTCTACAGGTTTAGCAAAAAACCTAAAATCATCTACAAAATCGTACTTAAAATTAAATTTTCTATTTGCAATTAAACGTAACAACAACGTATTACTCTGATTTCCAACGTTTAACCATCCAAAAAAACGAAACTAAAATAAAAGATTAAAAAACACAATAAGAACTCGTACATCCTTCAACTACTAAATGAACATGGTCTGAATGTGACTTATTAAATGTTGCAATACAATAACAGCATGAAAAATTTTTCCTTTTTTGGCGTAATACGGGATGGACAATCATATCATCTTCAGTGTTAAAAGTATAAATAAAAGAAAATGTGCGCGGAACAGCATTTAATAAAACACGTCGTTGTGGTGTAAACTCTCTCCACTCTTTAGATCGAAACTGAAAATTAATAAAAATCATCGACTGTAAATACCGATTCAAGCGGAGTAACTCTTTGCCAGTTAAAATCTTTTTTTCTATATGGTATATTAGTAACTCTCAACGATAAGGTAGGAGCCAAAAAAATGAAATGAAAATGATACGCATAAGGTTTAACATCAATGTCAAATAATTGAATATCACGATCTTCCCACGTTATCAAAGGATTCCACACGCGTTTTGACCAGGCACCAAACGCCCACTGAAAACCAATTTTCAATATTTAGTTCTTGTTCTTGGAATTAATATTATTCTAGGTATCCCACATGTTAATAAATGTGTATATCTATTTAGATAGATAGTTGATAACAAATCATAACTACGAATACGTCGTAATCTGCAAATTTCTTCAAGATCGTTCTAATAAAAAATCGAAAAATAAATATTATCTCTTTATTTCTATTATTTTTATAGAAAGCGACATTCTAATGCGATTTAATACTATACGATGTGTAAACCTCTTTCCACATAAACACATTTCTACATTTGTACATTTCTTTAGACGTTTTTTAGGTGAGGTGGGGTATAAACACCATTCTACTACAGTGTAAGCATATGTAGCTGCCAAATCGAAGACAGTTATCTAAGAGAAATTGAAATTGAGCACGTTTTAGGTGAAGTTAAATGCCATTTTACTACGGGATAATCATACGTAGCTGCCAAATCGAAGATGTTCATCTAAGAGAAATTGAAATTGAGAACGAGAATTGGTATACCTCCTAATTTTTGAAACACTCAAAACTATGTGGTCATCATCATCATCATCATCCACATCAATTACGTTTAGCTGATGTGTAAATTCTTCACCACATATACATATCAACGCTCGGATTTTACCATCAATTGGACATAAAAAATCTAAGACACTAAATCCTGCTACCGTTTCTATCAAATCAATTCCACGTATCTACGATAAATGAAAATTAGAGACCATTAAAAATCCACTTGGGTAAACGATACATAACTATATTTTGACGACATTGTAAATGTCTCATGGTTTTGATTGTCGATATTCTGAAGACAATTATGAACTGTCAAAGAAGATAAAAATCGAAATTAACAACAACAACCCATTTTATAATATAAGAAAACATATACAAATACTCACCACGCATTACGCATTCAAACTTTGAGCGCCATTTTCATCTCTTCCTTCGTATTTGAGAGACTTATTCTTGCCGCTCGATCGATCCGTTCTTTATTCGTTACGATAAGTACCAGTTTATTTTCCATGGCCAGAAAGCGCCCAGACAGAGAAAGCAGACGTCGAGTCGAGGAGACATCGGGTATGAGGAATGCCAACGGAAAAACGCCTGAAAGGTCAAGGTCGTCCTCAACATCGAATGGTGGCGGTTCAAACGTATCAAGAACACCTCCTTCAGCTTCAAGTTCATCAGCATCTCCTAGTGGCTCCTCAGCTACAACCACCCCGCAACCCTTACAATCGACAGCTGAATCGATAAACTCACAATCGAGCGCTAGTACACCGATAGTTCCAACAAGGCCCACAAACGAGGGTGGCCGAATCAATCGTGTTCTCGCGCCATTGCTGGACGTGAACGCCGATGAAAGTGTACAAGGAGGTCAAGTAACGGTGGAAATTCTTGACCACCTTAAATCATTTATACAGAAACAGGAAGAGTTCAACCAGCGCCTCGAACAGAGGATCGAAGAGAACATCAACCAAAGCCAAAAAGGGCGGGAAAAAAAGTCGAGACGCTTGCTCAAGGCTCTTACAGTAAGTGTAACACTTTTGTAGTTTTCACCTTTTTTCGTATTTTATTTATTATTATCTTTTTTCGCTCACGCTTGAAATTCCAAGAACCCCCGTATCAATGAAAAGAGATAAAAGCTACGTGTAGGCCTTCAAAAATGTTCAGAGGCATTTCTGTGACGTCATGACGTCATAAGGGCACTGTGAACCCATTGTTATAAATTACAGTATTAGTAACCCTTATTTGCATGCCAAAAGCAAGGGAAATAGTGATCCTTTTCCAACTGACTGCCCAGACCGTCTGCTGAGAGATAAAGAAATCCACAGGGTCAGAATTTCAAGGGCCATTTCTGAAGGGAGAAATATGTTAGAACTTTGATTCTCTGTTTTCTTTAGGGTAATAAAAATTTAAATCTTTGAAAGGGTAAAATTCAAATGCCCTCAATAGCAGAGGGTGGGGGTTAAAGTAACCTGAGATCAGGCCCAATTTTAGCAATTCTCATACTTTCTTTATTTTCATTTTGCCTTGCCCGCCGGAATGTTATTTTCAAAGGGAAACAAAAATAGAGCCTGATTTCAGGTTAGGGTTAAAGAAAATAATGGCTGAGTTGGTGATTCTTCAATATATGTATTGGTACCTTCTTTGACACGTAAAAATAAGGTGAATGTTAGGGAAATTCAAAACTATTATATAATTTAAACTGAATATGGATTGCCAAGTACAATTACCTAGTTCTTGCCCTTCTCTGAAGTTTTTTGTTATTCTTTTGTTGACTCTTCTTCCTCCATAAAACCCCATTTCCCAGCTGTTAATAATTTTTATATTACCAGTAGCTTTTTTTTTCTTTATCATTTATATTTTGCATTCAATAGGCCAATGTTCGAGAAGTTTACAAAAGCCTTGTTGGAGATGATGGAGTACAAATCCTCTGGGACTTTTCCAAAAGGTAGTTAATGTACCATCTTTCTTCTGATTCTCTTCAACATAAAGAATTAATTTTTAGTTTCAAACTATAACAGTGAAATTTTATTTGATTTTCCAATGCAAATCTCTGAGTTTAGTCTTGCAAGGTGCTTGCCTGGCTATACCCAGAATGCTAATGAGTCCATCAACTCCCTGGTATGGAACAAATGTCCCAAACACAAGTGGCATGGCAGAAGGAGAGTGCAGCTGGCTGCTTTGTCAGCTGCCTTACATTTCAGTGGTGGTGCCTCCGCGAAACATGCTATCATGGAGAAGGTTGGGCTCACTGTGAGTGATACTGCCAAAATGGAAGCTAGGAGAAGGGATTCAGAGAGAATTAAACAAGCAGAGAAGAGAGTGCAAGATCAGCACAAGAAATACAGAGTTGCCAGGAGACAGGCTAAACAGCATAATGAAGATCTAAGGATTCGTGGCGAGGGTGTAACTTATGCAGCTGGAGCTTTTGGAGAAATAGAACCTTGTAATGGACCCAAAAAGAGGAAAACTACTCAGAAGACCAAAAAATAACTTTAGGGATATTTCTTTTAAAGCAGTTCTACCAACACACTGTGTTTTTATTGTAAAAGCTAACTTGAACCCATGTTTCCATAACATTTCCTTTTAAATCACATTTCCTGCAAATATGGGTTTTTCATGATTATTTGGGTGCCCCCTTAAATTTCTCAGGATGTATTTGTGCTAACAGCTCCGAATTTGCCACAAATATTTGAGACATAACATACTACAAACCTATTGAGCAAAATTCAGTTTGACTGAAAAGTGTTGAAGTTTTGAGGAGTTAATCTTTTCTTGGAATGAATTCGTTGCCATGGCAACATTAACGATTGAAACCCGATTTTGCTCGATAGGTTTGTAGTGCTTTGTAAGTAGATCCATGATGCTTAAAACCAGCCCAATTGGATGTATTTTGAGCTTTGAATTTGAGGGGGCAGAAGAATAGTTTAAAATGATAGAGTTTTTGTTTTTGTTTATTATTTACTAGGAATAAACAAACCTGGTCAACTTTACTTGTTGGCTGGTAGGTAGGGTCATGTACTTGCCTCCTGCCAATTTTCAGCAGTTTACTATTAATGATTATGATTCTGTGACTGTTCTAGTTATGACCTTCTTTACTGTTGGATTTCAACCAGAGGGCCCCCTTAACTTTGCTGGTAGTTCACCAGCAATGGAGTGTGAAGGAGCTGTAGTCTTGTGGGAAAGGTCACCGGAACACCATAACCGTGATGGCGATAGTAAGGCCTTTAATTCTATAAAAAATGTTTATGGTGCCATCAAAGTGGAGAAATTAGACTGTGTGGAACATGTACAAGAAAAAAACATCTCTTGAACCTAGAGGCCAGAACTAAAGAGAAACTAGCTGATGGTAGACCTATTGGCGGTATAGGGAGACTGTCCCATGCAAAAATTAAGAAATATTATGGACTTGCAATTCGGCAAAACACCATTAGGAAATCTAATCCAGCAAGAAGGAAGGTGGAGGTTGCAGTCTATGCAATGAAAAAAAAACATTATGGAGAATCGCAACGATGCTAAGTCAGATAACCTTGCAAAACAGCATCGATTTTGTCCACCAGATGAACCCTCTTGGTGTAAATGGAAGCAAGATGAAACAACAGGGACGTCTACATACAGTTGTGTTAACTGTTGGCCTGAAATCTTTCTTGAAGTCTTGAAACCAACTTTTACGACTTAAAGTGACTCTAAATTGCTTGAGAGATGTGTGTTGGGAACAACACAAAATCCCAATGAGTGTGTCAACTCTAGGATGTTTAGCAAAATCGAATAAGGCAGCCGTTCCAAGATTTCGATTTATTTTGCTCAATCTTGTCTGAACTTTTTTATTGACTATTTTGTTACTCATTAGAACGTTGGATTTGTATTGTTACTGTTTCTAACCGTATTAGACTAAGGACATCATTATTTATGAGTTCCCTGTGGAATACCAGCTTGTAATTCAGTTCAGCAATGAGTAAATGCTACCAGTTCCAATACAGTCAGCTGTAAACAGTTATTAGATCGTAACTGTAATTCGTGTTAGACTGTAACCGTCGCCTGTCATGGCTTTTTATGTAGTTTTAATCAACTTGAGCTTTTTGAAGGTGATTAATCTTGTAAAAGGGGAAATTTGGTGTAATTATTCTCCTTCAAAAACAGGAAAGTTGGTATAGAATATAAACTGACAAGTGCAAAATAAATGCCGAGATGATGTTCCTGATGCAGTGGTGATGTCTCACAAACGCAAGAATCGAGATGGGAGCCTTAAAAAAGCGAAGCTAGCCAAAGGACTGCAAAGGGAGATAGTGAAATAGGCCCCACCACATATTGAGGAAGAGGTGATTGGTGATTTTGAGATTGAAAGTAAGAAAGGCGATAACAAGAGAACCCCATCTCATTCATGTCTTTGTAGCTTTGGTGTTAATTTCACCATTAATAGCGTTACTACAACGCATAATGTGTTGTCTTTCACACAAAGTAAGAAAGCATTAAACTTAAATGGTTCTATTTCTCATTTCAGACAACAACTGTTTGATCTGCTTGACTCCCTCACATGAAACTACACAGTGTTGCCGTCAGCCTCTCCACATTGATTCCTGTTTACGACAATGATTTGAAACACAAGAAAGCGGGGGATTGCGCCTACTTGTCCAAACTGTCATCATCAACCTCCGATTAAACTGTTATACGATTTGTTACGGGAAAATTTGCTGATTCTTCCGTGTGTTTGTTTGGAACATATTCGTAAACTCTCTATATTTAACCATTTTCAATTCATTCGGGTTATTTCAGTCCTTTCATTCTAGTAAGTCAAAAAAATATACAAAAAAAAGCCACAGCAGTTTTTGTGTAGTAAACTTAGAGATTTCTGCTTTGTTTCTTGATTTCATTGTATACCTGTATTCGGTACCTTTGTTGTTCATTACTGGTGAATTTTTAGGTAAATACAAGTGTTAATGGTCTCTCTGGAAAATCGGTTCTCATGGTAGTTGGCAGCTGAGTTGATACTCATAATTTTTACTTCCTTTCATACGATAGTTTCCACACCAACCTTGCATAGATAAGCAGAAATTTCTAATTGCTCTTCCACTTTTATTTCCTAAGCTGCTCTACTGTAGTTAAGATAGGTTTTTTCCCTATATCAGAGCTGTGAATTCTCACCTAAGTTTCCTATTTTTAATGGTCTAAAGTTTATCGTATCCGGCTTTTTAATTTTGAAATTCTTTTAGTCGTAGAAAAAGATGGAATATTTAAGAAGTTTTCGTTTACTTTTAAAGAGACATCTTCCGCTTCTATGTGTTCTTATTCAAATATTTGTGTAACATTAGCACCTAGTAGTAATGTACGCTCACATAGCCCATATCCTAGCAACGGATTGAAACCGGAAATGTAAACAAAGGTGTGGTCAAACAAAGAAACACGTCACTCTTAGCAACAGAAAGTTTATTATATATATCATAGCAACATAAAATGCTTATTTACATGTAACCATAAGGAAAAGTTTTGAATGAATTATGATCTACAACTCTTTTACTATATACAAGTCTATATTTCTTATTCATCTGAATAGTATTTAGTGAATAATCTTTAGCATTACGTTGTATTTTAAATGGTATGGGAACCTGTACACAATTTGGTTCGTTTTGAGGTGTGAGAATATCATCGATCACATTTTGTTTGAGAACATTAAAGTTAACATATCTACTTCCAGTACTATCTAATGTAAACCCTCTTACTTTACATTCATGTTTTCCTTTAAACGTTCTATAGGCATAATTTTTTGGCCCTCCTGAAACAAATTCAACGATATGATCTCCAGGAGGAAGTTCATCTTTGAAATCACCTAGATAATTACCTAGAGGAGGATCAACGCTACCAGGTTCTGAGACAAATACTACAGAATCTGTGTCGAAATAGAGAACACGTTCTCCTAGAAGTTGTAATGCATTGTATAGTTTGAGCCTTGCCCAACAGGTAGTGAAACAGGCAATAAAAATATTTAAGTTTGGTGAACTGATTTCATCTTCTTTAGAAACCTTGAAGCGTACTTCAGCTATATCATTACATTCACCTACTCCAACATGTGTTACTTCATTTTTCTCACTTTCTAAAAAATCGTGTAATTCTTGCACATTATCAAACTCTTTTACTTGTGTTTTGTCGGTTCTTTGGCCGAATTTTCCCCACATAGAATTCAACATTGATTTGGCAAGTGTTCTTAGACCTGGATTTTTCTGTATATGTTCACGCTCAAGACGAATGCCTTCATGAGTTTCATAATCATGTAGGTGTTGCGTTTTTAGCGTTTCATCATCATTCACATGACTAGGCCACCCACTTGCTTCCTCTTTAACCCTTTCCTTCCCAGGTAGCCCTGCAGGGCTACCTGGACCACACACAAAAAGCTCCAGGCGTTCCTCGTGTTACAACCGTGAAGTCGGAGTCTGGGTACGATTAAAAGCCATCAGTGTTGTTTTGAGTCTTATTCTGGCTAGTTTGGGACGTTTTCCTCGCAATTTTTTGCCTTTCTCGGATAGTTACACCTTTCTTGTTTATCATCAGGATATTTAAAAATGGCGACTTGTCGAATTCGAGAAAATTTGTCTGTAGAAGAAGTTTTAGAGCGGCTAGATGCGATGGACGCCGATCCATCGATCGCTTATGACTCGTCTGAGTCAGAGATCGAAGATGAGGAAGTTGTGGCCGTTTTTCCTGAGAATTCAGTGGGAATTGAGGATAATTCTGGCGACAGTCCTTCTTTATCGGATGAAGAATGCGAGTCTTCGAGTGAAAGTGAGGTAGATCGTCGTGAATATGTGAGAGAACAGCGACAAGACAGGTCTCGACAGCTTCGAGAAGCCATTGGCAGAGCACGTGGTCGAAGAAGAGGCCAAGGAGCGGTGAGAGCCAGAGGGAGGAGAGGAGGAAACCGAGGAGCCAGAATCCAAGATGGCGGCCAACAATATGTTTGGTTAGAGGAAAACAGCAGGAGAAATTTAAAACAGTTTACAAGTGCTGTTGGGCCAACAAGACGAGGTGAGAGGAGGCAGGCAAGTGCTCTTGAGTACTTTGAACTGTTTTTTGACCACCATGTGTGGAATTTGTTATTGACAATGACAAACCTGAATGCACAAAGGAAGAGGGCTGCTGGTACTGATGGTGGGGCCTGGAAAGATGTGACCCTGGAAGAACTGAAGGCATTCTTTGGACTAAACATTGCCATGGGAATTGTGAAATTGCCTGAGGCTAAAATGTACTGGCAGCAGAAATGGCTTACTAATGTTCCTGCCTTTGGTCAAGTCATGCCCAGGAATCGCTTTTTCCAGATTTTGCGCTATTTGCATGTCTCTGATGATGCTGCTATTGTTCCTGTTGGACAACCAGGATACGATAAGTTACACAAAATAAAGCCACTATTGGAACTGCTTTTTCCTAACTTTGAAAAAGCTTATAATCTCCATAAGAACATATCTATTGATGAATGTATGATTCCTTGGAGGGGGCGTTTGTCCTTCCGCCAGTTTATTGCAAGTAAGCCAATCCGTTTTGGCATCAAAGTCTGGGTCTTGGCAGATTCAGAAAGTACATATATTTATAGGCAGCAATTGTATATAGGGAGAAATCCAGGGGAAAGGGCAGAGGTGGGACTAGCAACTAGGGTGGTAAAGGAATTGTGCACTGGATTGGAGGGTTTTGGCCATCATTTATATACTGATAATTTTTACACAAGCGTGGATCTTTATCAGTATTTATTTGAAAACAGTATTTATGCTTGTGGGACCATCAAGGGATCGAGGAAGAATTTTCCGAATGAAATATTATTTGAAGGGACCAGGGGCTTGGCCAGGGGCACATATCAATGGCGGATGTGTGGTCCACTTCTTGCTGTTGGGTGGCTAGACAGCAAAGCTGTTTATTTTTTGTCTACCATTCACCCCCCTGAATTTCCACGTCGGGCAAATGCTGAGGCAAGGGTTGTTCGGCGAAGAGGGGCGGGAGAGGGAGGGGAAAGTGGAGATGTCCCTTGCCCACCCTTGTTGAAGGATTATAATAATTGCATGGGTGGGGTTGATCAAGCTGATCAAATGCTAAGGTATTACACTTGTATCAGGAAAACAGTGAAGTGGTACCGTCGTGTTCTTTTCCATGAGGTAGAGGTGGCCATTCACAATGCCTTTGTCATTGAATGCCATGAAAGGGAGGGAACAAACAGACCTAGGAGGGTTGCTTTGGACTTCAGGTATGAGTTGGCCGAGGGTCTGATAGGGAATTCCCGTACCCAACCAAAGACCCCAAATGCGCCACGAAATGAGGAGTTACGACTCCAAAATGTGGGTGCACATATGCCAGAAATGCTTGCAACTAGGGGAAATTGTTCTGTTTGCAGCAAAAAAATAAGACTATCTCATAAAAATGACTTCAAAGATGTTCCCAAGGATAGGTCACCCCCAGTTCCATATGTGCCACGCCCAAGCATATTTTGCAGGGTGTGTAATGTTTTCCTGTGCATCCAGAAGGATCACAACTGTTGGGGTGATTATCATTCTAAAGTAGAGTACTGGAGATAGAATTAATTTTGTAGACAATTTTACCTTGCATTTTAAACATTTGGGTCTTGCTACAGGCTTTGTAAATTGAAAAATGTTAATTTTTTATATTAAAATATATTTTTTATTAAGTTTATTAATATTTTATTAGAAGCTGTGACTATATGACACTGTATTAAATGATATATTCTTAAAAAGAAATGTCTAAAGTTTCATTTGATATCTCATTTATGGTAGTATGTTGACCATTAAACAACTTAGAAACATTTATTTGTTGGTCCTCTTGTATCCTTAAAATCCACCCCCGGGAGCCTGGGAATGAAAGAGTTAAGTTTCAACCAAGTATTTACATAGTCGCGAAATAAGCCATGTTGCGTTTTTTCAAAATGCCATATTTCGTAGATGTGTTTAATGACATAACCCATTTCTACAGCTTTCTTTAGTTCCGGTGTACACCAGGTACCTTGAAGGGTTCGTTCATCATTCGTATGATTGCAAATGGCACTTCGCTCTAGAAATGGTTTTTCAAGTTCATTTTGAACGCATGTTTTGCAAAGAGGAAAGGTTAATTTACCACCTTGTCGCAAAGGTAGAACAGGATGATACAATCTCTTTGGTGGTAAAATATCGCATTTTACAATTCCAAAGTAGTTTGAAATGTCTGTGGTATTTGGTTGGGAAATGATGGTTGGGTGTCCTTCAGGGTATTCACAATTTTTGTTAACATAGGGATAGAGTGACGTAAAATCATAATATCTGATCTTTTCACCGGGTTTGATAATTCGGTACAATTGAATTGCATTGGTGCGACCTCCGCAAAAGGCATCTCTAGGGTTTAATGGTTCAACAAAATGATATTCATCAACATGTTTTTGGATATCTGGATTATCTGCTTTGAGACGTTGCCATTCACACTCCCACATTTCTATAACCTTGTACCCCTTTTGACGTAAACAGGTCATTTTTTGTTGGGTCTGTTTGTAAACATCATCAAAAGTGCGACCTTCTAGTCTTTGATGACATTCAAACCTGTTTTTGTAACATTGGTTACACCCATGCCAAAAACACCCGTGAAACTCATACACGGTTCGCGAGGCATCATGGTACCCATCAGCATGATATCTCGTTCCAGGTATGTGATACTCACCATCATTTCGTGCATGTAAGATCTCACGGGATGTCGTATCAGATGTCCATTAAAGCCACTCCAAAGCGGCAACAGATTGATTAGCATACGTCCTCCAACCGTGGAGTGGTTCATTGGCAATGGTATTGGGTGCCATACGATTCTGCCTTAGATCTCTATTACAGGCAGAAGCAATAGTCATGTGTTCAAAAGGATCAAATTGAGTGCGCGGTTCAAAAACTTCTTTGAATTTCAAACATCCTTGTTTAAGTAATTCGACATCGCTTTTACAATACTCCAAAAGTTCATTTTGGAAATCATAATCGACATTGATCTGTTGCGAGTACCATTGGTCGAATTCTGACCGTTTGGATACTGACATGGATTCAGGCATGAAAAATTTTTTGTCGGGAATAGAACCACGATATGTTTGATTTTCAGGTATGTTGAATAAATGTGGAAAAAACCCCTTCTTCAATTCGGTGATACCGAAAGTTTTTGGAAAAGCTGATAATGGCATTTGAAAAAATGATAAAGAATCAATAAACTTAATATTGTCCATGGTTACTTGAAGTAGTTTGGCCCCATTTCTCACTTGACCTACAATCCTTCCCTGACGGTGATACTCGTGTACCACATGATAACCGTCATAACCCTGAAAATTGTGAGCTATGACGGTGACACTACGAGTATCATCTTCAGTAAGTTGGTCTAACCACTCCAGGAAATCATGAACGCACTCGGTACCTTTAAAATGTAACAACTCTTGACTTTCACTTGTGGAGGCTACAACGAGATTTGGTATGTGTTTACCAGTGTCTTGCATGGCCTCAATATCGAAAAAAACTAATAATGTTTGTTTTGTTTCTTCATCATCATCATCATCATCTTCTTCATCTTTTTTGGTTACAACTTGAATGTAACATTTGTGGTTTCTTGCTTCTACGTATTCTTTACACGAATGACATTCAACATGACCACACTTGTGACGTTCCTGTTCTTTCGTTCCAATCAACATCTTTAGACACTCTTTACATTTTTTTCTGCGTGTACATACAGAGGGTTTGTTACTTTCGGAAACTAAACAACCCGCTTGGGTGTGTTCTTTATGCTGTTTTAGACACGAGGTACCAAAAAAGGAACCATTACAGATGGTACATGATAGCTGAGATTGGCGATGCTCCTTTATGGCATCCAAATAGTCGTTACACACATTCTGCTGACATGCAGGACACCGTTCTTTATTATTGGAGCATCTGTGCTTTCCTTCATGATTGTACGGCTTATAGCAGCGTTTGCAAACGTAAGAACTACCGAAGTAGCCTGTAAGACTGGTGATGGTATCGTAATGTCCATTACCTTCTTCATGTTCAGTATATAATAGACATAGCTGTTTTTCTTTGTAATCACCATATGTGTAAACACGATGTTTTCTTGTAGCATCTACTACAACTATCTGATAGTCTAGCAAATCGGGAACTTTGGCGAACTTTTTCAATTCTTCTTCACCACAGACTGTATCGAAACGTATATCTGTTTTTTGCTGTAGCTGTATGACATTTCTTGTTATAATTGGTTTTGAACAGGGAATATTATCAAGTTTCATCTTGGCTGTCACTATAGCTCTAGCACAACACATAGTATCTTTGTTGTTTATAGACACGACACTTTTCTTTTGCTTTTTCAACATTTGAATGTTGGTATGACCAGGTCTCATCTTTCTTTTCCTCCCTGAACCTTGTATGGGTCGTCTCACATGGGTAAACGATAATTGAAAAGAATCATCGATTTCAAAGTTCTCGTTGGAGTTTAGGGCTTTTGACATCTGCCTCAACAATTCATTTACGCGAGGTCCACCTTGTACCCACTCTCCCGCTTGTAAACCTCTATAATTGAAGGCATGCGAAAGCCTGCGGCTCGAGAGATTTATGTAGACTCTATCGTGATATGGAATACCTTGCTGATCGATTAATCCGATTAATGCGCGATGCAAACCTACAGCCAGACTTGTGGCTAAATGTTGATGGTGTGTAAATTGACCTCGCTGTTCGGTTCTTACATCATAATGTCGTTCTGAGACACCCATGGCCGGACTATTTCTCTCTACATAAGGTTGAATATTGAATGCAAAGATACCTTGTTCACCAAGGGCATCACCAACTTGATCTGTATCCATTGCATAGGCAATGTCTAGCATCTCTTGATCGATTGCATTTTCATCATAATCCATTTCTTCAGCTACGTCTAACATCTCTTGATCACTCATATTGAACATGATGATGATAATGAACAAAGTGAATAAAGTGTTCATGATAATGAATGAACTTTTTTGCGGATTGAAGTGATATGTAGGTTATGCTACAGATGTATTATGGGAAGTAGGAGGGGGAGGGGGGTATCCCTATGATAGGTTGATAAGTAAAATAAAGGTTAATGCTTTGCAGGATTGTTTTTATGTAAGGTATAAAAATCTGGGTTGTTGGTGAAAAAAATCATCTTGTTTGATCACAACTTCAGAAGCCGCAAAAATTAGGAGAAGAAGAAGAAGAAGACGATATGTCTGACTACGAAACTGAAGCTACTCAAATTCCTATAATGAAAGAAGAAGAAGTTGTTGAACCGCCAAAAACTGCCGCTCCACGAAAGGCGCCAAAAGTAAAGAAAGAGAGAGCAGCACCTTACAAGGGTAAAGAAGCAAAGAAACCACCAAAAGAAAAGAAGGCTAAGAAGTTTGTTCCTACCACTGAGGAAGATGTTGTGGCTGAAGGATCTAGCTTTGGTGCTTGTGAACAGCTTGGAGAAGATGGTGTTGGAGGTACGTATACTTATGACACTATTGAAGAGTTACTGGATAACTTGGACGGTGTTCATTCATACGTTTGCCCCATTCATTCTGAATTGATGGAGATTCATCACAGCAAGAAAGAACATGTGACAGATACCTTTTTGAGTTGTAATGTTGAAGGGTGTCCATGTTTCTGTACTACAGCCAAATATGAAGATTACTTTGCGAAAGTCCGCGACCAGGGTCACAAGTGGTTTACTCGCGAGCGTATTGCACGGATGAAATGTGGCTGCGGTTTTGACCCCACTCTGAAAATGTCAAACTCCGAGAAAAATCCCGGCAGAATGTATATTACATGTCGTGATAATCTGTGCGACATATTCTCGTGGTGGAACGAGATGCCAAACCGTTTTGTACATAGAATCATGATGACAAAATACGATGATTAACTCCAGATCTATTTCTGTTTGTAGTGGATGTTGGTGAAATGAATCTTTTTTTACGCGAAGAAGAATTTCAAAAAGTTAGACTTTGTATGAAGATTCCCTATAAACTTGTTACAGGCGTGTGTGTTGATGCAAAGGAATTTGCAAAGATGTTTCCACATGCAATAATTCAGATTCGCACTTTACGTTAACAGATGACATTTGTGGACTTTCACTTGAACAATGGACAGAACTTGGTATTATGTCAGGACCTACTATATTACTCACGTTAGCTTATCAATTAAGAATGCCAAAAGAGGATTTGTCAGTAATTTTTTATTCAATTTTTATTTCATTGTTTGAAAACAGATAGGAAATATAAGCCAGGACCTGTTTCTACTGAAGATCTTAGAGGTGTTTGGAATGCCATACAAGATGAACCTTTTCGTAATGTAATTTATTTTCTCAGTAAACTGATCGGGAAATCTAAGGAAGATGTTCTTTTTGACGATAACTAAGTAATAAAATGTGTGGAACTTGATTTATTGGTTTATTTTTATGTGTTCGTTATCATGGCGAGAAGGGTTTCTTTGTTATCTTCATTTCCATTGGTTCAACCGTTGGAAAGTATAAGCGGATTGACGGCGGGTCAACAACGTTTTAAAAATGTGATTGACACGTATTCCGATATTATTGAAAGGGCTGCTACCAAAAAGAGAAAAACGAAGAAAAGATCGAAACCAAAAAAGAAAAATGTCGATCTGCATACCATGTTACGAAAGGAGAGAGTTACCAAACCAAAAAAGAAGGGTTGTAAGGGTGTTTTTTTGAAAGGAAACCCATCAGTCCTTGCGGTCTTGAAAAAAATACCCTCATTGAACACAAAGGTTCGCGATATTCTTCCTAGTAGAGAAGATGGAACGTGTGTGTCTAAGGTGATGACTGTACAATCGTTATTGAGACGTGTACCCGGTCTTAAACGTAAACTTCACACTTTGCTTAAAAGAGGTTAGGAAAAATGATTTATAATCATTTTGCGACTTCACCATGGTAGACAAGGACGAGTTTTATCTTACACTTCCAAGTAATGGAGCTATCAGTATGTCTGAGTATCCAAATAATCGAAATAATTCATGGAAAACGCGTCTAAATCGGCGTATAAGACTGAATGGAGAATGGGAGGTCGGTCTTGCGAATGTATCATACCCTTCAGAGTCAAGACTTACACACTATTTGCAGGGATTAAAAGATGAAGACATTTTGCTAAAGACTGGACGTTATGTACCTTCAAAGCCGGGTTATAATCAAAAAAGGTACGAAGTTACTTATGGCGACATAAAAAACTACAATATCTTTGATCTGAAAGATTTATTCCAAGCTCTTTTTAAAGAGGAATATATTAAAGTGTTGAAGAGTATGGATAAAGATGGCAAATTGGGAGGTATCGCACACGGTGCTCTTTATGGTCAGAGTGTTACAACAAGCACCGAAGATTCATTTACACTTGACAGATCTACGCTAGGTTCTTATACTCTTAATCCATATGTAGATGGAACCGTATTTGCACAATTTCCACTATCATTTCTTTCAAAATTTGATTTTATAAAAATGGAGGACAACGTTTATAAACCTACAGAAAACATGAAGATTGAATTTGCAAACAATGTGAACGGTTGGTACGATAACCATCGTGGAACCTCTGGCAGTGTCAAGGAACTAAATATTGGAACAATATGGATCAGTATACCTTATGATATAATTGTCACGTTTTTGAACCTCAAATCCCTCAGTCACACGAAAGGGTCAGAACCGCGTTCACTATACGTATACTGTTCGCTTTGCAATCCTCAAAATATCGGTGAAGATACCCAACAATTGCTTAGTCATGTCAATTATGAACCCTCTTTAAAAGGAGGGAGTACATATGAACCTCAATCAGTTACGTATAGAGGTTTGCATTCGCAAGAGATTGATAGGGTTGAAATTCAAATAAAAGAAGAAGACAGAGAAAACTTTGCAAACTTTGCATCAGGAGCCTCTATAGTTACACTTCATTTACGTTGAGTATGAGTACTGGCTTCTATCTCACCATTCCAAGTAACGGAAGCATCAGTCAAAAGGAATTTCCGAACAATACTAATAATTCTTGGAAGATTCGTTTATTGCAGCCTGTAAAACTGGAAGGAGAATGGAAGGTTGGACTCAGCAGTATTTCGTACCCATCTGATTCACGTTTGAATCAATACTTGAAATCTTTGACAGATGACACATTACTATTGCAGACAAAGATATTGATTAGTAAAGGTTCAGATTCCAAGACTTATTATAAAGTTATTCAGACGATCACATATAGCGTCATTAAAGAACGTGAAATATTGAGTGTCAAAGATTTGCTGGAAGCCTTATTCGAAGAAGAATGGTTACAATTCATCATTCAATTGGGCAAGGACAGTTATGTGGCAAGAAAACTTTCGGACGGAACTATTGCAGATTACCAATTTAAAGTGAAGACTGGAGAAGATTTGATTTCGCTGGATACAACAGAAATTTATCAGAAAGATGTTAAGGTGGTGAACGAGATCGAGGTGACATTTCAGGAAAACCTTCTACGGACCTTTGGTTTTGTTAAGGATCAGGAAATTTCAATCAGTAATAGCAAATTTACAGCGTTGAGACCCGGTCCTAATCTTAATGTAAGATTTAGATCGGATAGTCAAGGTTGGTCTGAAGATATCAGCAAAAGGAGAAGTGAGGGATGGTTTTACGGGATGCAAAAAATTCCTAATGACTATTTCAGCGGGGGAGGTGTTCGTTTGCGAATGGATTTATCGTGGACGTTTACGAATCTCAGGTATCAAAGTCACACGAAAGGTACAGAGAGCCGCAGTCTTTACGTGTACTCGTCCCTATGCGAACCGCAGATAATGGGTTCAGATACCTCCGACTTGCTTCGCCAAGTGGTATACAATCCTAGTTTAAAAGGAGGTTACTTATACGAACCTCATAATATTCAGTACGTGGGTTTGCGACAGAATAGGATCGAAGTGATTGAAACTGAGATTGGTGAAGTGGATGAAGATAGTCTGGCTAAATTTCACAAAGGGAACACCACAATAACTGTTCATTTTAAGAGGGTACAATGAGCAAGAGTGACAAGAAGAAGAAGAAGGAGGAGAAATATTCTTATGAGGATCCAAATAGCCCCGGAAGCCTTGGGGGTGTTGCTAATTATGCTGCAAACAAACATATCTCTCTGAATAAGGCCAAGAAAGAACTTGAAGGTAATCTTGCTTATACGCTTCACAAACCCGTTCGACGTCGCGGTAAATTTAGACCTGTGTTGGTATTTGACAAAGACGAGCAGTGGGTGGCCGATCTGGTAGAAGTGCAAAAACTATCAAAACAGAATCGTGGTTTCAAATTTTTGTTGACAGTGATTGATGCATTTTCAAAATTTGCGTGGATTGAACCTTTGAAACGAAAAACAGGACCTGAAGTTACCAAAGCCTTTGCGGCAATTTTAAAACGAGCAGAAAAACAAGATCATCAACCACCGCAACGTTTACAGACAGACAAGGGTAAAGAGTTTTATAATACTCAATTTGGAAATCTTCTGAAGAAATACAACATTCATCATTTTTCAACGCAGGGAGATGCCAAAGCGAGTGTGATAGAGAGATGGAATCGCACATTTAAAACCAGACTTTATCGTTATTTTACAGCCGGTAACACTTTAAAGTATTTGGATGTGATTCAACCTTTAGTGAATCAATACAATAAGACGTTTCATAGAAGTATAGGTGTGGCACCTGAGAAAGTGAATGCTGCCAACAGTCGTAAAGTGTGGTATAAGTTATATGCATCACACCTTTCCAAAAAGGGTAAAGCATTGAGACCCAAATTCAAAGTAGGAGATCGTGTGAGACTTAGTGAGCAAGTTCGTACGTTTAAGAAAGGGTATTTGCCGAGTTGGACCGAAGAAATTTTTATTGTATCTCAATTAGTACCTAGTTTTGACATGGTGCTTTATAAGGTCACCGAATTAGATGGTTCACCTATAGAGGGTGCATTTTATGACCGAGATTTGCAGAAAGTGAGTGTGGACATGCTAAAAGATGTATTTCGTGTAGAAAAAGTGTTGAAACGTCGTAAAAATGGTAAAGAATTGTTTGTGAAGTGGAAAGGATATCCTTCCAAATATAATAGTTGGATAAATAAAAGTGATGTGGTTTAATAAAAAGCATCATTTGCAAAACAGGCAATATGCGTGGAGGTTCTTTGAAACGTTTTAAGATATTCATCCCAAGTTCCTATGTTCAAAAAGGGGGTACACTGTGGAGATTTCAACAACCATTTAGCACACCACCATTTAACGGAACCTGGAACCAGATTGGAGCCCAACGCGGTGCAGGTCTCGGAAACGAGTTTAAAGATTTTAAAAAAGGGGCTGGTGAAAGTGTTAAAAAAGCCGTATGCACACGTAGCCTTTCAAACCTATCGCGCGGTGTCAAAAGGAGTGCCTCGGTAGCAATAGGGAACGAATTGAAGAGAGTGGCCAAGAAGAAACTTAACAACATTTTTGGCTCGTTAAAAGGATGACAAGTCGTGTGAGCGTTATTCATCCAAGTCAACCGCGAATCGGTGTGGGTACAGGTTCAAATTATGATTCTATTCTGTTGCGAAGTTTTCGACAACGTCGACAACCTACTTTCAGACGTGGCGGGACTCAAGTTGGTGGGGGTGTAAAAAGAAGGAGAAGATATCACCGTAAATATAAACGTAATCCAAAACGTTATCGCTCCACAAAGTATCAGCTTCGCTAGCTTGAACATCAACATCATGGCAGGTAGAGACCCAGCTATTGATTTATTTAGTTTACCATCAACGGATCATTCTATCAATGGTATGCGATATGTTCAAATATCGCCAACTTCATCTAGTTTGACACCCATTCAAATCTTTGTGGAAAAACAGGCGGATTACATCGATCTGGGTCGTTCATTCTTTCAATGGGATTTGAGATTTCAGACGACAACTCCAGGAAATATTGACGGTACTGCTAACGAGTCTAACGATGGAGGCATCACAGCTTTTGCAAATAACATGCCACACAGTATGATCAGACAATTTTCAGTGAAATGTAATGGAACTTTATTGACAGAAAACCTTGACACTTACCACTACCGAGCCATGTTGGAAACCTTGTTGAATCACACCAGAGCTGATGGAGAAACAATACTGACAGCAACCAATGGAAACTGGAGGAACGAGATTGACAACCCTGTCACCTACTCAGCCACCAATGTGAAGGGTCCCGCGGCTGATGGAAGCGGTGCAGCTAACGATTACAAATCGCTGAGTGAAAATCACAAGAATGCTATTCAGACCATGAAAAAAGAAACAAGAGATGTGTGGGCTGGAGGTAAGAGAAAGGTGTTACGAATGGTACCTTACCAGGAGATGTTTCATCAGGGAAAAATGATTGCACCCAATACCAGTTTTGAGTTTCAATTCTGGTTGAACAATACTAACATTTGGACAAACAATGTGACAAACACACCCGTGAGAGAACCCACCAGTGAGGATTGTAAGGTGACATTTTTCATGTGTTTGGTGAAAGTAAACCCCGGTATCTACAACGACCTGATCCTGAAATTAGAAAAAGACACGGCTAAATATCCCATCGTAAAAACAGAACTCCGTGAATATCACCTGGATAATGGATCAACATTCAAGAAAATTCTGAACCCGTTCAGCAACAGAGTACCCCTGAGGTTTACCATAGCAATTGTCGAACAGACAGCATTCAATGGGGATTTGACCAAAGAACCGTTTGCTTTCCAGAAAGCAGGCATAAAATCAATAACTCAGCTAGTCAATGGGGAAGAATATCCCTACGAGAGAATGGATTTGAATGCAGACAACGATCAGAAAGATGATACGATTTACCAGAGGTTTTTGGAGGCATCAGGCTGTTTGGAACGTCGTGAGGGGAACATGATACGAAAGAAGGATTAGGGTCAAGGTAAAAACGCAACTTTGTTTGTGTTTTCAAACGTGGCCAGTGGAAGACAAGATGCTCATCTTCTTCATGCAAAACCAGAAGCTCATATCGACCTACATATAACATGTGCGACACAGACGAGTGCCAAAACCATTCTCATTATGTCAGAATACGAAGCGGTGGTTACCATCCTCAGTCCAAAATCAGTGACGCTCATGAACTAGGAAAAAATCATGCAATTTGTGTGGTTGACGACCGAACAGTTGAACCGTTTGGGTCATGGAGACGAAGAATTGAGTCCGTATTTTAAAGGTACGATGGGATGTGACGAGTTACCGATGACACCCAACCGTGTGGCTCCGCGAGGTTACATCATAAACACGGATCCTTCGTATTTACCTGGAGAACATTGGTTAGGTATTTGGACGGAAAACGACACATGTGAAATCATGGAAAGTTACGGGTTACCGTTGACACATTTCGAGAACATTGACCCTTTGCTGGGTTGGTTGAATCAGTGGACCAATGTGAAAAGAAATAAAAAGACGATCCAGTCGGTGAAAAGTGCAGGTTGCGGAGCTTATTCGTTATTGTATTTGATGTATAAGGCGCGGGGTTATTCTTTAGATGATTTTTTATCGAATTTTTCTGATAAAGATTATGTAAAAAATGATCAAATGATAGGTAAAGCAATAGAAGCATTTTTGAAAAATGAAATAAAAGAGTTGATGTGAAACGTGTGTGAATCATTTTCATCATCATGACGACTCCGACGATTTGCGAAGATAGATTTCGCATAAAATTTCCTTCTAGTATTTTGGTGGTGGGTCCTTCCAATTGCGGTAAGACCACATTCATGAAAAAGTTATTGTTGGAAAACCTAGATCTGTTCAAAGTCGCCCCAACCAAGATTGTGTATTGCTACGGATCGTGGCAACCCGCGTTCGACCTATTGAAAAAACATGGGGTAGAATTTCACAAGGGGGTTCCTGACTTGGAATTTTTGGAAAAAAAGTTTGGTGGAAAACAAGAAAAAGGAGGTATTTTGATCATGGATGATCTGATGTCTGAAGGTGGAGACGACAAGACGGTGTTGAACATCTTTACACAACATTCGCATCACATGGGTTTTGTGGCATTTTATCTTTGTCAGGACATGTTTCCAAAAGGTAAATATTGTACGACCATATCACGAAACGCGCAATACATCATTGCATTCAAAAATCCTAGAGACAGTTCGGCCCTGCGTGCAGTATTGTTGCAGATGTATCCTACAGAATGGCGAAACGTGATGGCCACGATAAATAAAGCGTCTGAAAAGATGTATGGTTATTTCATCTTTGATCTACACCCGAGGACACGCAATAGAGATAGACTTTTAAGTCATCTGTTGAAAGACGAAGGTTGCATTCACATGTACAGGAAACCTGAAACATGAGCGATTCGTCATCATCTTCAAGACCTATTACAATACGAAATTTAGATTTCGAAGATTTATTGAGTGATACGCCAATCGGTAGTGGACCAGATTTCATAACTCTAAGCACTGTGGGTGTAGGTGCTGCACCCGTACCTTCACCGCGACCATCGAGTCGAACGTCTATGGTAGGTGGACCTTCAGGTATACCGTCGATAGCCTCACCTTTTCCTTCGGTGGGTCAAATTTCGTCTGCAGCTTCAGGTGCATCGTCTGCACAAGGTAGTGATAGTGATAGTAATAGGAGTAGTGCAGGAGGACCGATAAGAAGAAGAAGAGTAATAAGTAGAAGAGCAAGAGCCAGAGGAAGAGGAGCAGGAGGAAGAGGAAGAGGAGGAAGAGGAGGAGGAAGAGGAGGAAGAGGAGGAGGAAGAGGAGGAGGAGGAGGAAGCGGAGGAGGAAGAGGAGGAAGCGGAAGCAGTAGTAGCGACGATGGAGATGAGACAGATGCTGCGACAAGAGTGCGAAGAGATAGGCGAATTCGCGATTTGCGACAAGAATTACAAGCGCTATTGAACGATGCGGGTCAAGCAGCAAAGGGTAGACATATTGCAGGAATCACCACAACACAGACGATCACGACAACCTATAAAGATAACGGTAGACCTTCGGTGAATCGCACTTCAACGTACTCTTCAGGTTAGAAATATGGGAAGAAAAAGAGTAATTAGGAAGGGAAGAAGGAGAAAGACGGTGAGGAGGAAGAGAAGTGGTCAGAGAGGTGGCGCCGTTGCGAGACGTAGAGGTCCTTCTATCACCGATAAAATAGGTTATGTCGCTTCTCAATTTCTCGCAGGTCCTGCACCTACGTTTACCACACTCGCTAAAGTGTTGGGGTCCCAAGCTTTCAAGGGAGTCAAAGATAACTTAAAACATGCTGGAGTGATACGTTAGAAGTCACAACCGTGTGGGTACCATAATGTCAGGAAGAAAGATTGTTCGCAGGACGCGTCAACGGGGTCGCGGTATTGCCGGTGACTTGGTAAAAGCCTTGGCACCCGTAGCCAAAGAAGTGGCTTTGGAAAGTGGGAAATATGGTGCAAGAAGATTAGTGAATAAGTTGAAACTAGGTGGAAGAGGAGGAGTGAATAAAAAACGAAGACGAAGACAAAAAGGAGTTCCCTCTAGTAAACAGAGTGGCGGTTTCGTACCTCTCACGGCTCTCATTCCCGCAGCTACAGCAATAGGTAAAGCTGCGGCCTTGGGTGGTGCAGGTGCCGTGGCGAGTCATGCCATGAAGAAGCTGTTGAAAAAAATTGTGAAATAAAGGGAGGGTTTGTGTATCTCGTGACGCATAATCTTGGCGACATTCCGCAATGAAGGGTGTGTGGAAAAACCGACTTGGTTTTTTAAAATCTCTTTTGAATCAAAAGAACCGCTATAAACGAATGCAGACGTTGGTGAACGCTAAAAAAGATGATATCAACGCTATCAGTGAACTGACCGTAAATCTTCTCAAGAAAAACATACCCGTCCCTAAAAACACGATCACCAAATTGGGTAGGTACAAAACGCCGCTTCGAGAATTGGGAAAGCGTGCCAACTCTTTAAAAAAGAGAAGAGAGATTTTATTGAATCAAACGGGTGCTGGATTTTGGAGAGGTCTGAATGACGTACATAAGTGTGCCTGCAGACATCACAGACGAAGATGACTTCTTACGATCCTGTCATGATGGTAAGCCCTCAAGAATTCAAAACGTTGGTAGAATATTACAAGGGTAATATAACAGAAAGTACTCTTCTCAACGAAGCGGCAAGGGTGGCTGCGGAAACCCGAGTGTTGATGGATAATACAAAAATTGATCCGGCTTTGAAAGAACCCCAACTGAAAGAGTTGATGAGAAAACGTACAAAGTTGGCTCGAAAATTGCGAGAGAGTGCTGGAGATGTGGCTACAGCATCTAACGATCAAAATTTGGACAGTCTACAAGAACGTATTCTAAAAGGGGTAGCTAGTTCAGTCAATGATAATGTGACAGAAGCTGGAAATAAGATAAAGAACGCCATAGAACAACAACAGCAGCAGCAGCCTACACCTTCCACCTCTTCTACACCCTTAGGTAAAAAACGTAAATTTATCAGTCCTATCGTAAAGAAAAAGTCACCAAAAACACCGTCACCAAAAACACCGTCACCAAAACCTGGTCCTACGAAAGGAAAAAAGAAGAGAAAAACCGAAGTAGAGAAATTAAAGGAAGATCAGAAAAAATGGGAGAGTTGGGATACCGTTGATGACGATGACGATAGTGATGACTATAGTGATGAAACAAAAGAATTGTTGAAGGGTGATGATGAGGAAAGTGGTGATAGTGATTGGGAATAAATAAATAAAGTGTGAAAAAGTATATTTCATGTCTCATTTCGTTTCAATCATGAGCAGTGTGATAACCTATGTTGAAGGCTGTTGCCCTCACAAGACCCGAAAATTTGACGAATGGGATGTAAGCAAAACCCTACGACCTGTACATGTGCTATGTAACATCTTGGGATACTGTTATCCCGCAGTTCCAAGGAGAGAGACACAATACAAGCTCATCTCCAAGGTGCAAAATTACAAAGATCTATGGTATTTTTTAAACATTTTGCATCTCGTGTCTATCGCAGACATCCCAAGTCGTATGTACAACGATGTGCAGAGCGTTTGTCAATACATGACTTTTTGCGAATCGCTACAAGATACCTTATGCGAAAAAGTCAGGCATTTCGTATCGCCCAAAGGCGCCGCCAAACAACTCGACTTGTACACCCATTGGGACACCTTCACGGATTTGGGAAATATCTACTTGAAAAATGGAATAGGCAAAACAGATATCATCAAGGCTTTCGAAGGTTTCGCAAGATGCAACCCCGGTTACGGGCGACATGTTTACGCTGCAAGTATGGGTGAAATGTTTAAGCATAAAAAATTTTCACCCGATTGGTACCGTTTACAGCAACGTCATGAAACCATCATGAAACGTGTCGATGAAATACGCGCAGAAAATGGATCTGTAGCGATCTGGGAAGAAGAAATGTGTCGCTAAGTGTGTCGGTATAGTTTTTTCTCTCTCTATAAAATGGAAAGACGTTTTAATCATTTTTTCACACACCGTACTGATGGATAGCGTTCACGATAATCCAAAGTTTGTCTCTACTCATTTGGATGAACTTATAGACGTTGTATATAGTGCTGCCACAGACGATTGCTTATCTAGAGCTAAAAGGCACGCCAAAGGATATCTAAAAGTTTCCCAAGAAGAAGAAAAAGACAACGATTACACAGATCTGACCAGAGAATTTTGTAAACGGCAGACCAAACTGTGGGAAGCTTGGTTAGAATTGCTCGAGTTTCAGCTAGAACATTGGGCTGAATATCCCAGTTACAATAGCGACACCGAAAAAGAAGAGGAAGAAGAAGAAAAGAAAGACGAAGAGAAATGATTGTGACTGGTGGTGCTAGAGGTGTAGACAAATACACGGTAGAACTTGCAAGGCAAAAAGGTATCAAGGTAGTGATTGAACCACCTGTTGCTTATCGCGATGGGATGATGTCAGACATAGATTCAATTATGCATTTCGAAGGGAGCATGAAAGTCTGCGATGCCAACAAAACCTTAAATCGGAAAACTTCAAGAACGCTTATGAATTCAGGACTCCTACAGCGAAATTATCACATTGTGAGTGGTAGTAACGAAATATTGGCTTTGGGACGTTTTGAAAAGCATGGACAAATTCTACAGGGAGGAACTGGATGGACTGTACAGATGGCTATTGATGCTAAAAAACCTGTGAGTGTCTACATTGACAAAGAAGAAAAATGGTACCGATACGACTACGACTCCAAACAATTTAAACTTTCCGTTTTTCCCATACTACGAAAGTCGGGACATACAGCTATTGTAGGTTCTAGAAACATTACAGATAACATGAAACTCGAGTTGAGAAGAATATTTCGTTTAATGAGTGATTAATCTACTTTGAGTGAAGCAATAAAATCGACAAGACCAGACATGTTCGTGTGTGTAATCATATTACCGGTAGAATCAAGAACCTGAAAACATTTCTCTTCTTCTTTTTCTTCATCCATGACAACTTTAGGTACAGGCTTTACATTCGTCAAAATGTCGCGCATTTCTTTCTTGTCTGATACCTTTTCCCGTCTCATTATTTTCTCCGTATCAGGGTTTGTATAATAAAGGACATTTCCTCTTTCAAATGGATCGCGATACCCTTCTTTTAACTTGTATACAATAGCTACTTCCACCATCTCATTTGAATTGGCTTCTTGAAATCCAACAGGTCTCACAAATAATCCGCACTCAGTCTGCATGGCATAAAATTCTCTTTCGTATCGTGCACGTTGACGATCTTTGGAAGTTTTCTTCTCCACTTGTTTTTGAGCTGATCTTTCTTTTTTCTTGTTTCCAAGACTTTTACGCGGCATGATTCGTATGTTGTTTTTGATAGTATATCACGTGTTTTTATAATGACGTCTTGTAGCGTGACATGTGTCACATAAGTTATTTATATAGGGGTACCCCCCACCCCCCCTCTCATATGAATATATCCCATATATCTTTGCAACGTGTTTAAAGTAGAGAGTATATAAAGAAGCATGAGTGAGAGTCAACGCTGTTCTTTTACAAGTCAAGCAAGTTGAGAAGAAGAAGAAGAAGAAGAAGATGGAGACCCGTAGCATGAGCCTTAAACGCCAGTATGCTGAAGTAGAAGCAGGTACCGCTGAAGAACCCAAAGAAGTTGAAGCAAGTACTTCTGAGGAACCTACTACTAAAAAGCCCAAATGTTCTGAGGAACCCGCCACTAAAAAGCCCAAATGGGAAGAAAGTATTGACATGTTGGCAATACAGCATCTACCGGACCTATGTAAAGAAGTTATTCTCAAGCAGTGGTGTATGAACAACCTAGACGAGTTTAAAACCTATGATGAAGTATGCAATGCCGCCGAAAGGCTTCATCCTGATGCAAGAGAAGAATTTAAGAGTAAATGGTCCATGGCACATGCTGAAAAACGTGTAGAAGGACATCTCAAGATTGTACACAAACATTTGGTGAGTTTGATATTTATTTTTAATATGTTTTTTAAAATAGTCTGTAAGTGTACTTTTTTTCTTTTTTATTTTTAACAGCTGATAATTGTATCAAGAATATCTTCGATTGGAACTTTGAGAAAAATACAGGGACGTCCTTTTTTCTTTCGTTTACCAAGGTGGATTTTTTACGGGTTATAAATTTTGTTTCTTTTATAGAAAGAAGCTTTTGAGACTGTTGAAAAAGGCGGATTAACGTTGAGAAAAACTCTATACAATACTGATGAAAATGAAAGGCGTAACAATTATCTCTGTTTCTGTAGTGAATATTATACACATCGCCTACATATAACATTTTTAGATTCTTATGGTAGAATCTTAGGTGACAATTCTGTGGATTATGATGATGTTTATTTTAAAGTGACGCGAGTTAAAAGACATAAAATCGTTTATTCATCTTTTTAGAGCAAATATGTTGAACGAACTCATAGAGATTTTATGAAGATGATCTTATCGCTGGATAAAATAGAAAAAGAGAGGCGAAGAAAGTTTAACAAGAGACATTTTGGTATTGATTCTTTATAGAATGATCTTCAAGCAAAACGCCCATTAATGGAGTTCTTACGAACACAAGATGAATCTTCTGAAACTTACTGTCAATGTCTTCCAGCATTTACACATTTCATTGTAGAATATAATTATGTAAAAACTATTCGACGAAAAGCGTTCAAAACCTTTCAAGAACTTTTAGATTATGATGGTTTTTAATTATTTTCAGTGGCTGTTCGCTATATGGACTGAAAGAATACAGAGTCCTTTATCATCTTGGGAAGATCGAATATGGGAATATAATGATACATTTGTTGTTTATGCAAACCGCTTTCATTTTAAATATCATTTAAACGGATTTTTATCTTTAAAGCTGACACGAATACCTTATGATAAACCATGCAAATTATGGAAAAATCGTGAATCGATATTAACCGCTGATGCTGATTTGTTTGAATGTGTTCTACAAATACCAATGCCATTTTTTTCTTCATTTTAGTTCAAGTTTGTTTATTGGAAAGATAATCTGTGGCATCCTATGCGGATTTGGGAAATAAGAGCAGACGAACGTTATTTGTTTAATCATGTGATGCCAAAAAGTCACACTTACACTTATCGATTTAAATTTATTTATTTTGATAATGCCATTTTGACAATGTATGTGAAACGGATATCTTATACAAAACATTCTCATCAGTGGAATTGGTATGTACCTGAACTTACCATAAATCACTTTCTAACATCTTTTTTCAAAGATAAAGAAGATTATATAAATCGTATTTTTTAATTTTTTCAGTTACGCTTTCATCAGTGGAGAGACCCACCAAACAGACCTATGCTAACATCCACATATGAATCTTTTAATTTTATGTTTAATTTCTATAATCGTCGTAACCTTGTCGTGACACCCGCGTTTCGATTTAAACCCACGAATAACTATTGTAGATGTGTTGGAAAATTTACTCGAAAGGACGATAATTCAGTTTTTTTCGAATTGATTGCAGATAATCCTAATTGTAATACGTATTGTGCTTTTTAGTGCCGTTCAGCAGAATGGAGGTCAAATCATCATCTACTATTGAATAGTAAAATTGAAAGAACATTTAATTATAAATATGAATTTGAAGAAGCTAAGTTTATTGCATATATCATACCTTCAACCAACCTTTTACACTTGTTCAACAAACATGTAAAAAGAATTATAAACAAAAGTTTACATATGGTAATAGTCAGAAACATTACAGATTTACTCTAGTTCAAGACCTGTGTGAAGAACATAGATTTACTAACTGTAAATGTAATGATAAATACTTTAATCCAAATGTAAATGAAGAACCTTTTCGTCTTTACACCTATAATAGGTTAAAAGGTAAAATGCAATTACAAAAAATTTGGTTTCTTGAACGTGCTGATATGTTTGTAATTTAGCCGGATGAGGACGTCTCAACAACCAAGCACAGACATAACAACAATACAAAGACAGGCTACAGTGATGTTACCACCATATACAAGTTCAAGATATGGAATGCTAGAAACCACTAGAAATTCATGGAACACTGTACGAAGATATGATCATCTATACTACACATATTACGCTTATAATACGTATGGGGAATTGGTACCACATACAGGGATAAGAACAATATATTTTTAATCTTTTTTATTTTATTTTACAGATATCAGCACTATGTAGTTGTACGTATGATACATATCAAGAAAGAAGTTGTTTGTGTGATGTTAGGTCGCTACATAGAGTTTTTAAAACTGTAAATGGAGGTCAAGATGGACTTTTTTATTGGAAATTCATTCATGATAGAATAGCATGATTCAATATTGTAGTTTTTATTCATAATCAATAAACATTTTTTGTTATATTTCCGTTTTTAGATTCGATGTCATGAAAGGACCATATTATATAGATCACCTTTGTTTAATTCTTATGATCATTCTCATCATTTTAATAGAGTAGCTAAAATACTATTCCATTTTCATAAAGATGAAAGACTGTCAATAAAACTTAAACTTAATTTATCTTTTGGTAAAAAAACTATAGATTATTTTTGGGATAAAGATAATCTAATTTCTATATATGTGTATGATACGATAAACGTTTACACATAATTCCAAAAAATGTATATAATAAACATTTTTGTTGCTAAGAGTGACGTACCTTTGTTTACATTTCCGGTTTCAATCCGTTGCTAGGATATGGGCTATGTGAGCGTACATTACTACTGCACCTCACACCAGTTAGTTCTTAAGCTAGTACCTCGTACGGTTTTTACGATTACTAGTTTAGTTTTGACTCTGGCATGATGTATGTAAGAGTGCACTACGAATAAAATTCTTCTGTGGAACCAAAATGCTGTCTCATTCCTGACGTCCATAAAGGCTCCTTTGAAGTAGATCTTCCTGTACCAGGAAATCGTGACGAGTTTCTGTTATCGCAAGCCAAGTGGTCTCTACCGAGTTATTTTTTCCCTTTAGTGTAAGTTTATGACCTACTTTTACCATAAGAGTCAGAAGTTTAAGGTAGAAAATGATTTTGTAAAGCGTAAACATCTCGAAGGTACCTACTAAGTATGTGAGCTCCGCTCTGCGTAAATTAGCGTGATTCGCTAGTTAAGTGTAAGGGCATGACGAAGGTCAGAGATTGACAGCTCAGTAAGCTTCACCTTCATAGGAGGTGACCCATACTTTCCTTGAGAGATCGGAGCTAGTCCCCGTTGTAATAACTTGAGTAGTAAGAGAAAATAAAGACAACAAGTGTTAGAGTTTTTACTTCTAACAAGCTGATGGAGAGCCCTTGGGCCGGTTCTAGTACTTCCACAGTAGCCCTTGGATGAGTGGACGTAGACGACACCTCCAGCTTCCATTACGCCCGCCACGTTCATTACTCCAAGTGGTTCTTTTGAACATCCGCCATCAGTGGGAGTTGCTCCGCCGCCTATTCCAGAGAAGTCACCCTCATAGGAAACAAGGCCAGTAACTAACAAGAAAACGACTACTCCTTTACAAAAACTAGCAAAAACACAACACACAAAAAGTCTTTGCTTCATTTCCAAGGATGACATATAACCCCACTCACTCGAGACCTTGAGCCACAACAGTCCTTTGGCAATCTTCACGATCGCACAGCAAGAAACAACATGGCGACTCTCTCCATCACCTCGTTCATCGTTCTTTCCCTCGACTGGGGCGTCTCGATTTAAGGTGGGAGGAATGTTAGGGGGGAAAATTATGTGTTTTAGTTTGGACAAATTTTCAGTATTAAGAGTACGAGAAAACCTATCGTCACAAAGCACAAGAATTGCTTCACTGTTTTAGGTTCACAATTTTGCATTTTTCCTTTCTTAAAACTTTTTATTTTCGTATGACAGAAGGTTTGTTTGGAAAAAGAGAGAACTCGTGGGACTACCATGCAAGACTAATCACGCTTCACGTTGTAAATTTCGCACTTTCCAGTTTCGCTCCCAACTAAACGTATTTTGTGATTCCTTTTATTGACCGCTCATTGTCTACTCTGCAATATAGTTCACCCCTTTTCCTTCCCCTCTCACTTGTTGCCTCCAGTCGCTGAGTTACTTAAGTTCAACGAGAAGTCCCAAACTATCATGGCTAAGTTTATCGATGTCATAGTGACCATAGATGGGTTCCAGCATGGCGAAGACGAATTCACACTAAAAGCAATGGCCGTGGTTGCTTCAGCAGTTTCGTTCGAGTGGTCGAACTTGTACCACACCGCATTTCTCGCAGATCGCCAGTGGGGCCATCTCCAAACCTACCTCACGCAAGCTAATCATCATGGTCATGCCATCAGGACTTCAGGAAACGCGCAATACACGGCGCCGGACCATCTGCGCTGGGCTTTGTGCCAAGTGCAGTTGGCTTATATGCAAAAAAGACGTCTCCCGTCCCCACCAGTCCGGATCTGGACAAAGGGCCTCCAAAACTCGTGTTTTGTCGTGACTCTCCTACCGCAATACGTGCCCGAAACTCGGAACCTGAAAGACATAGGATGCTCAGCCATCCAGAGGCTGCTAACCGGACAGGAAGACCGTGCGACTCCGGAAACGTTATCAAAGGCCCTGCCCCTGGCTGCTCGGGTCGTGCACCACTATACTCACGAACAGTCGTAGGCTGCGACATTTTCTTTTAACTATTTTATTTTTGTACATAACCACGAGTGGTTTTCAATTTTTTTTTCATCGTTCTTTCCCTCGACTGGGAAGTTTCGATTTAAGGGGGTAGGAATGTTATCAAGAGTGCGAGAAAACCTATCGTCACAAAGCATAAGAATTGCTTCACTGTTTTAGGTTCACAATTTTCCATTTTTCCGTTCTTAAAACTTTTTATTTTCGTATGACAGAAAGTTTGTTTGTAAAAAGAGAGAAGATGAAGTAAATGGAATAGACAAGTAATTCAGAGAAAGAAAAGTAGAAAATAGTAGGAGGTACGGCGAGTAGGGAACAACGCCAGAGGGATTTGGCAAACTTTAATAAAAGCCAATTGAGATATACCACTGGCAAGCTTTCTTTCTTTTCTTGCATTTTGAACAATTTGAACTTTTTTAATGTCCTTCACATAACCCCGCTCACTTGTGACCTTGAGCCACAACAGTCTTTTGGCAATCTTCGCGATCGCAAGAAAACAACATGGCAACTCTCTCCATCACCGTAGAGCTCGCAGGGTTTCAACACTGCAATGATGCGTTTCACATCAAGGCCCTGGCCTTTGCCTGTCCCAGGACGCGGTCTTCGGGGAGACATGTCTTCGATACCACCGTGGACTACTATACTCACGAACAGTCGTAGGCTGCGACGTTTTACTTTTACTATATTATTCTTTTAAATAACCATGAGCGGTTCTTCATTTTTTCACGTTATGTATTAACTTGATTACATTTATGTACTTGTTTGTTGCTTCATTTGAATCCCCGAGGCCATTATATTTCGGCTTGTTCGGTTTATGCCGCGGTTCAGGCACAAAACAAAATCAAATAAAAAATTCATAAAACAACAAAAACCACAAACAAAAAAAGAAACACCCTTATACGTTTACTTCGCTGTGCTTTTTAAGTTCCTTGTTAATTATTCCTTCTCTGTTGATTTATTATGCCTTCTCCCTTTTCTTCACTTGACCAGGAGGTCTCGATTTAAGGTGGGAGGAATGTAACGATAGGATTTTTAACTTATCGAGTTCTTTTATGCTAGCGCTTAAAATATATAAAATTCAACGTAGAAAGCTATGTTCAGCAAAGCGTAAACGCTACCAGTTCTCATTCAATCACCCGTAAACAGTTGTTCTTGGATCATAACTTTAATTAGTGTTAAACTGTAACAGTTACCCTTCATGTCCGTTTGTGTAGTTGTTATTCACCGGAACTTTTTGAAAGTAATAAATGTTGTAAAAGGCGAAGTTCCTACTTAGCCAATAGTGTAGTGGATTGCGTGATTCTTTAGATTATTCATGGCATTACCTCATCCATGTACGTTAGGCTTAAATAGAACTGTTTTGAAAAGCTTTCTTGGGTCGAGCCAGTTCTGGCCAGGTCTGTTCTGGTCAAAAAGTGCAGTAGAGCTTGCAGGATAAATCTACGTTGGAGCTAACCCTGTTATTGTTAGTCATTGTCTCAAGGATAGTCAACAGCCGTAATAGATCCCAGTCCTTCCCGCAGCCAACGACTGCCCCCCAGGAAAGCCTTTACCTAGAAGGAGTTTATAGAGTTGTCCCCGTTTGTCCGTTTATTCCCTTGGGCCCGTATCCGTTTTGTTTCTATCGTGTTCACTTTCCACCACCACCACCTCAACCACCAAATCCATTTTGCTAGTGGATTTACAAGGACGGTTATGGGGCAGGGGACAATGATCTCTTTGCGCATCATGTTCTGCCTCCACCGCCTGTTAAGTGGCAAACTTTTCGTTTTGTCAACAGCCATAATAGACCCCGACCTTTCTACAGCCAGCGAGTGCCCCCAGGAAAGCCTTTTTCCAGAAGAAGTTTATCGGGTTGTTCCCCATCCGTCCGTTTATTTATGAAGGCAAAACCCTATGTTTCTTCGAAGTCACCAGCACTTTTTCTCAACAAGTACGTTTTAAAGAAAATAACTATATACTTTATCAGGCTAACAAATTGCACAATATGCAATTTGATTGCAGTGTCTCTTAAAAGCACAAGAATTGCTTCACTGTTTTAGGTTCACAATTTGCATTTTCGCTTTCTTTAACTTTTATTTTCTTCAGACAGAAGGTTTGTTTGGAAAAAGAGAGAAGATGAAGTAAATGGAATAGACAAGTAATTCATAGAAAGAAAAGTATAATGACATATAACCCCGCTCACTTGAGACCTTGAGCTACAACAGTCCTTTGACAATCTTCACGACCGCACAGCAAGAAAACAACATGGCGACTCTCTCCATCACCGTAGAGCTCGCATGGTTTCAACACGGCAATGAAACGTTTCACATCAAGGTCCTGGCCTTTGCTTGTCCCAGGGCTACCCTCTCCATTCGACGGGACTACCGCCGACCTCTACCGGCGTGACTCTTCAATATTTCATTCAGGAAGTCCTGCTTGATTGGATGGAGGCGGGACACGCCGCTCCCGCCACTATTATACTATGGACAAAGAGCCCCCAAAAGGTACGCATCTTTGCAGACCTCCTTAACATCGTCAACTTTCCGAGCCTCAGAATTACCTTACAGAACTTGGAGGACCTGAAGTGCCCTCCACTCGCCCAGATATGCCCCACCACCCAACCATGGTCGATCACTCAAAAGGCCGTCCGCCTTGCTCGCTGGCTCATCGAGCAAGGTCTGGCTTAAAAATTTAACTTCAAGGCTATACCTTGGCCTCCACGAACATTTTTTTTCCATACAATATTTTGTTGTTGCGCTTCCTTCTTTAGTGCTGGATACTCTTTTTTTTGGTTCCTCCGTTCATCGTTCTTTCCCTCGACCGGGAGGTCTCGATTTAAGGTGGGAGGAATGTTAGGAATGTCTCTTAAAAGCACAAGAATTGCTTCACTGTTTTAGGTTCACAATTATGCATGTTTCCTTTCTTAAAATTATATTATTTCCATTCCTTTTTCCCATCACCAATATAGTTCTTTTTTTGTTGTTTAACAAATAAAATAAAAGAATTCAACCGAGTGTTAGAGAAATCGTCTAACAAGCTGGTGGTTGAACCCTTGGCTTATGAGCGATCGCGGTAGAGGTTTTCACCGACAACAATCTCTTCGCCTTCCGCGCTCTTTACTACGAGTGCTTCTTTTGAACTTACAGTTCTATTACGAACAATTGCTACGACGTCTTAGAAGGCAAGAGCCTCGACGAACGCGTGGACACAGACACTTTCATTTTGTTTCCAATTCAGGGAAACTGAAAGAAAAGCAACGCGACACCAGGACACCAAAAGAAAAGCCAGGAAAACAACACACGAACAAAAAACGAAAAAAACAGCCAGGACAATTGACATTTTAAGCCACTGAAGGATACGAAAAGACCAGCCAGGACAGCAGAACAGTCAAGGCAGGACCAAAAACCTGGGGAATTGAACGACAAAGCACCGACAAGAACAGATCACCAAAAGATCAGGCCAGGACAAGTCACAGTAAGGAAACCCTCATCATTTTGAATATGGTTATTTTCTACTATGCCCCTTGGACAGTTTGAACATTTTTTAAAATATCTCTTTCCGTATTTGAATCGCTAAGATTTAATCTTTTCTCCTTGTAACGGGGTAGGTTTAATACTGGTGTATGCAGAAATGTTTAATTACTTTTCCACTTTTATTTCTTACACAGTTGAGTTTGTTCTCGTAATTTTAATTCCCTTTCATATGATTATTTCCCACACCAACTTTGCATAGATAAGCAGAAATTTTTAATTACTTTTCCCTTTTTTTTCTTAAACAGCTCTACTATAATTAAGATAGGTATATTTTTAATATCAGAGCTGTGAATTCTCACCTCAGTTTCCTATTTTTAATGGCCTACAGTTTATTGTTTCAGCTTTCTTAATTTTGAAATTCTTCCATCATTAAAACAGATGGGAATTTTAAGTAGTTATCATTTTACTTTAAATAGACCTTTTCTGCTCTTTTGCAATACTATTCAAATAATGTAAATTTAGTGAGCAATGGAACCTTGCACCAGTTCACTTGAGCAAGTACTTTGTAAAGCTTCTTCGATTACGAAGTTGTGTACACTAGAGGTCATGTCAGTCATTGGCCTGACCTAATAATAAAGTCTACTGTGGAACCAAAACGCTGTCATATCCTTGACGTCTGTAAAAGCTCGCTCGAAGCAGATCTCCGCAAACCCTGAAATCGTGCCGAGTTTCCTTTAGAGCATAACTAGACCCCAAAGTAGTAAGAAGAGTAAAGTTGTCAGAAAAAGAGAGAAAGAAAGTTTATCAACAACACACTTAGTGTGAGATTTTTTTCTAACAGTTCTGGTATTTCCACCTGAATTGCCTGAAGCCGTGCAGGAACTAACAGTTTTGGAGGAAATTAACCTGTTTGGCTAATGAAACTGCACTTGAAGCAATTAGAAAGTGACTAACTTGACCTACAGCAAGCTGTTGCCAGAATTGCCTGAAGCGGTGCTGGAACTATCAGTTTTGGAGGAAATTAACCTGTTTGGCTAATGAAACTGCACTTGAAGCAATTGGAAAGTGACTAACTTGACCTACAGCAAGCTGTTGCCAGAATTGCCTGAAGCGGTGCTGGAACTAACAGTTTTGGAGGAAATTAACCTGTTTGGCTAATGAAACTGCACTTGAAGCAATTGGAAAGTGACTAACTTGACCTACAGCAAGCTGTTGCCAGAATTGCCTGAAGCGGTGCTGGAACTAACAGTTTTGGAGGAAATTAACCTGTTTGGCTAATGAAACTGCACTTGAAGCAATTGGAAAGTGACTAACTTGACCTACAGCAAGCTGTTATCAGAATTACCTGCTGCTGTGCTGGAGTTAAAATTTTGGAGGAACTCAACCTGTCTGGCAGCTAAAGCTGCCACTGAAGCAATAAGCAATTGACAAACTTGACCAACAGCAAGCTATCAGTGACACCTTCAGATTTTTTCCTGGCACATTGTGCGACAAAATGAGAGAACCAATGTTTCATTAGAATTGCCTGAAGCTGTGCTAGAGTTGATAGTGCTGGAGAAACTTAACCTGCCTGCCAGCTAAAGCTGCAACTGAAGGAATCATAAATTGACTAACATACAGCTGTCAGAGACACCTTCAAATTTACTCATGCAGAGAATATTCCACTGCTTTTCAACTCCTTTGACAAATGAAACTTAAGACCATACAAAATCCCTCCTCAGCATAAAGCACCAGTGAAAGTATACCTCTCATAAAGAAACCTCTTCAGATAACCTCCAAATGCCAAGAACAGGACAATGAAAAGTGGTTTATTTTTCTTGATAGTCAAAGAAGACCCATGTCACCAGTTACTGAGTTGTATCCAATCCATTCACACAAAGAGGTTTCCAGAGAGAGCAGTTTCTACTATGTATCCTCACCATCAGAGTGTCGGAAAAGTGTCAGAAGTAATTAGTGCGTGACTTGTAAACAAATCATTTCACTTAGGATTTCACTCATCATGAAGTAGTGACATCAATCTCATAACCTTAGTGACTATAGACAAGGGTGTTTTTAGGATATTGTGGTTCTTGCGATTAGAAGTTAGGATTGACACGATACAAAGGGAGTGACAACTGTGAATAAAGAGAGTGAATCAAAACTACGCGAGTGTTTAGTGTTGCAGAAGCGGGATTTCCACCAAGAGAAAGCTCACTCCATGCCAAAAGAAAAAGACCTCAAAAATTTATTAGAGCCATTTTAGCACTATGACAAGCCTTCAACCACAAAGTTTCCAATAAATGTTCACATTGATCAATTTGTTAAAGTTGAATAAAGATTTCATTATTTATTTTGTTGATTAAATTTGTCTCATTTAACTTAAATTTGTAGTTGAGGGTAACTTTTGAATCTACCTGTAATTATAATAAATGCAAGAAGCAGCCCATCGTGTAGAAGCCCTGCAGGTTCTCACAGGCTTCCTTGCCACCTTTGGTATTTACTTGTTACACTCTTAACTCAATGATTAACTTTATGGTAAAATAGGTCAAAAAATAGCTTATTACATTGGTAATAATATTTTGGTGTAAAGGATTTCATTCATGTGACATGCTTATATAGTTTGTGTGTATTTTGGCCATAGTGTACCTCTACTATAAAATTTTAAAGTCATTTTTAGGTGCTGATACCTTCTAATTAAAATAATAGTACATTATTATTTTCTTGATAATAAATGATTAAAACCTGATATTGGATATTAACCCTTTCACTCCCAAGAGTGCCATATGGCACTTTGGCGTGACCGTCACGTTTTCCCAAGAGTGCCATATGGCACTCTGAAAATGCATTTGTATTAACCAATCCTAACGTGTGATATAAATGAGAAAAAGCCCTTCTTTGTCTTTTAGCCAATAGGAGATATCCTTATGTTTCGTTTGACACAAAACACGAGGTAGGTTCCCATAGAAATATTTTTCACAATCGACCATCGAAAGTGAGTAAGCGAATTTCTGTAACCTTGCGTTATTATGGCGTCCGATTCTGAAGGAGATGAATTTTTAGGCTTCGAAACTGAAGAAGTAGAAAGGGCATGAGCTTTGCGAAGGCAATTAAGCGATGAATCTGATATTTCAGTTTCTGAGAGCGAAAGCGAGAGCAGCAGTGAGAGCGAAAGCGAAGAGGATATCGACGAACGCTGGACAATAGATAACTCGCCTGTCCATGTTGAAGAATTTGTCGAATGCACTGGTCCGACTTCACGAGTTCCAGAAGATGGAACAGCTTTGGATTTCTTTCTCCTTCTTTGGCCAGAAGATCTGTTCGAAAAAATTGTGGAGGAAACCAACCGTCATGCCGAACAGTGCATTCAAACGAAACCAGACCCGAGGTGGCACCCAACAACATGCGAAGAAATGCGTGCATTCTTCGCGTTGAATGTTTTGTTTGGAATAAAGTCCTTGCTGGAAACAAGAATGTACTGGTCGAAAGACAACTTTATTGGTGTTCCAACCATTCAAAAAGTTTTTTTTTTTCAGTTTCTTAAAGAAGTCACCAACTCAGCATGTGACAAAACCATCGAACAACCCACTACACAAATGGTCCGTGACAACGTCTTACTCTCCCAAGGTCCCGTGGTTTCATATCGCTCCTTTAAACATGGAAAAAGATCAGCCCGAGAAATTGCCGAAGATGAATTCAATGCCGCCACGGAGTCTTTGATGCATGATGGTTTTGGAAAAATTGTTGAGTTCCGCGTTCCGCGCGCAAGAAGCGCCTGCAAGGTATTTATAAAGGGCAAGCCAAATCCTTGGCCGAACAGTACCAATGTCAATTCAACCGAATTCGACACGGCATTTGAAAAGCCATTGCATAATGACATTACCCGTTAGGAAATTAAAAATGCTAATAACTAAGAATGTTTGTTAAAAATACTAGGTGTGAAGTACAAAGTAGGAAATTAAAAATGCTAATAACTAAGAATGTTTGTTAAAAAGAATGTTGTATTGTCCGGGCAAAGAACAGGAATTGTTGTCCGCATTGGGAGTTAACTTGGAATGCCACGGAATTTGAAATTTTTAATTTCCTACTTTGTACTTCACACCTAGTATTTCTTACCTTTTTATCATTTTACCCGTTGAAGGCTGTAGCGCAAACAGCCGAAAGCTCGTATTTTTAAAAGTTTTAGCCAGAGATCGTTTTTAAATTTTACAAGATGTTTAGAAACAGGTTATTGTGTTCCAGTTACTGGGTAATTAACAGCACTATTGATGTCAACGTTACAGGGAAAGTGTGATACAAATGATTGAAATTGTCATGTTAAGGCTATTGAAATAATCGTAAAAGAAGCGTGCCGATTTCAATGATGGCAACAAATTCGTGTTTTGATTTGTTGTGCAGGGCGCTATTTTTCTGTGAGAGTAAATTGAAAGGGCCGCGAAGTTTTTTATTGTTACAGCGTTTTCGCATTTTCAATGTATGAGCTCTTTTAAGCTGACATGGCATTATTTTGAGTGATGTTATGTGTTAAAGTGAAAAAGAGCGTTAAGAGTAGGGTTAAATTTTTTGCGCAGTCATGAACGATAAAGGGGTTCAAGTTGCAATTGGATCAAAACGTGGAGAAACCAGTGCTGGTGGTGAAACCGAGACAACATCACAAATACAGATAGAGGATCGAGGGACGCAATGTGGAACGGCGTTAAGTGGCAGCTATGGACGCAACCGCGAACACCAAAAATGGCGTTATGACGACCTGGTAGCGCGTATGCAAGATAAAGAACTGTTTGTGTATTGGCTAATGGAGGAAGGACTTTTGGCGAAGGAACGTTTGTGCCCGATTTGCGCTGGAGAAATGAGTTTGAGTAGGTGCGAGGATCGATCGGATGGTTTCAAGTGGGAATGCAGAGTACAAGTTAACTTTAAGAAACACAGGGCAGAGTTGTCGATACGGAAAGATAGCTGGTTCGAAAAGAGCAGGATGACGTTAGAAGAAATTCTGAAGTTAAGTTATTGGTGGTGCCAGGATCTCGATCAGAGACAAATTAAACATGAACTTGGACTTGGAGAAAGCATGGGGGTGGACTGGGACAGTTTCTGTCGCGAAGTATGCGAAATAACACTTCTTGAAAATAGCGAAAAACTAGGCGGAAAAGGAAAGGTTGTTCAGATAGACGAAAGTAAATTTGGCAAAAGAAAGTACCACAGAGGACATCACGTTGAAGGGCAGTGGGTGCTTGGAGGTATACAGGAGAAAAGCAGGAAATCTTTTCTGGTAGCAGTCGAGAAGCGAGACGAAGAAACACTGTTGCCCATTATTCAAGACTGGATTGAACCGGGAACAATTATAGTGTCGGACTGCTGGAAAGCGTACTCCAAACTCGAGGCGCATGGCTATGAACACCGAACAGTCAACCACTCTGTAGAATTCGTGAACAAAGACGGTGATCATACCAATAAAATTGAAGGACACTGGAGGCATGCCAAGTCGAATCTGCCTAAGTTTGGTGTTCGAAAGTACCTTTTCTCCACGTATTTGGCGGAATTCATTTGGCGATACATGCATCGCGATGAAGATTTGTTTAGGGTTTTTTTGAACGATGTAAAGAAAGTGTATGCCATCAATACAAGAGAACATTAATTCTTTTAAGTGTATTAGACAATATTCGAAAAAGTGTAGAACATTATCTCCTTAAAGCGTAATAGAAAATTTTTTGCATCGGTTTCTGTTAAAAATTGTGGTTGAAGTTAAATTAGATGATGTAAATAAGGCCAAGAAGTTGTATAAATTTGTTGTTGTGAAATTTATGATGTTAATAAGGCAAAAAAGTTGTAATATATTATTTTTCAAAGCGTTTGAAAAATTGGTATTGCGTAAAACGAGAAATATGCAGGTGCTTGTTTCGGCTCATGGATAATACAACAAGGTATATACATGTTTAACTTGCTTCTTTCGGCATATAGATAAAATGTAAATTATGTTGACTACGGGACTGCGGTAGCACGGACCAACAAGGTGAACAAAGCAAAAAGCGGTATATTTCATGAGGTTTATATATAGATAGTATGTAAATTATGTCGACTGCGGGACTGCAGTAGCAGGATTTGAAAGGGCGTGTCAGTTGCGGGGTATTCTGAAGTTTAGCCGGTGCAAGAGATGCTTGAAAAGAAAAAAGACAACGTTCTGTCGAATGGGATGCGATTCATGTGGCTAGAGGTTCTGCTTGGACTGTTTCAAAAATCATAACACCGAAGCCTGACGTGGCGCGAAATTCAAACGTCTCGAACGATGAACGCTCTTTTGTCTCGGTTAAAAAAAACACTTTAGAAGACATACCAGTAATTTTGTTTGTGTTCTTTTGAAATTTATAATTTTCGCTATAAATATTTCCGTAAAATATTTTTGCTTTACCTACCTTATATCGAGAAATTACCTTGTGAAACAACATACATGCTTTCATTCATTAAATCAAAATGGTGTGATGAACAGTTTTGCGTGTTGCATGATTTTGAGGTTTGTTTTGTCAGCTTATTTTCTCATATTGGAGATGTTACCTATCTTAAATGAAAACTTCAATCTCTGTAGAATAAACTTTCTCTGCATTGGTGAGTCTAAAATTGCCTGGTTCACTCACTATTTTGCTATAGTTGTATGGCACCTCAAATTTGCCTTTCACTAGTCACCATGATACCCGAACCCCATGGGCAATTAGGGCATTTACCTAGATAGGCACCCTTGGGAGTGAGAGGGTTAAAGAGTTGTTGTTCTCTCTATCCTCTATTTGAAAATTAATTTGTTAGCTTTAGATCATGCCACTTGGACAGAGCTTGAACCAGCCTGCAGAGTATCGTGGCTTGCCTTTTATAATGAGTTAATAATAATTTTCTTTTTCTCTACTTGTAGATTATAATCTTACAATAATCAAGACCAGACATAAAAAATTCAAGGTAGTTTGATGAATCGAGCATTGTTGCAAATTTCTCCTAAGCTTTAAATCATTTCAAACAAAGGAAAGCTTGAAGCTTTATCACAAACAATTGTGTACTGCTTGTGGAATCTCTGAGTGTTTAATTTTGGACTGTGGAAAATGAAGATGCACTGCTGCTTCTTCAAGGGAGATAACACTACAGGGAGGGGTATATGAAGTATGCAATCAATAATGTGATAAGATTACTAAAGTCTTAAAAAAAAAAAAACAAAAAAAAAACATCAAGTGTAAAGAATATTGAAGCTACTATTTTGAAAAAAAAATGTGTAATTTAGTATCAAACTGAATAAAATACATCACTTACACTTGGCCTCAGTTTTTCTCTCCAGGATTTTCCTCTTCTTTGTTGGTTTGATTCACAATGTTTACAACTTCTTCATACCATCCACACTCTTCGAGAAGCTCTTTGGCAACACACATGGAACCTGCCAAGGACAACAGCACCTGTACGCCTAGAAACCAAAGTTCTGATATGTCATCCCAGAAATCTCTGCACTGGGTGGCTAACTCGCTCTTCCTATCACCTGGGTCTCCTTGTGTTTTGCTGGTAGTAGGGTATCTTGCTTCTTTCAAGATCTGAATGGAGTTTTTAAGGAAAACAGATACCTCCAATTGATCAAACGATACTGTTTTTCCTCTGTCTTCGTGGCATTTCACAAACAAAAGACCAAGAACTACAAGATTCACTAAAATAGTGATATTTCTATCTCTGAAGAGTAGCTGTGAAGAAGACACCAGGGCATGTTTGCCAATCTCCTTAAGTGCTTCAGCTTTTGTCGCAAGTTCTGGTTCTGTCACAAGGATATTCAAGAGAATACCAAGCATGGTAATAAGACACGTCTCTGACTCATTGTCATCTGTGACACCTTTTGTTTGTCCATGCCAACTGTTCCAATGATGAAAAAAGTACTTTGATAAAAGTTCAAGTCCATTGTTTTCAACGAGGATCTTACGCATTTTATCATCAGCAGACAGGTGACACAGGGGTGGTAACATGAAACGCATGATGTCATATCTAGTTTCTGAATGATGCCCTATCCAATTCTCCAGATCTGGTAGACTTGCACTTGAGTCTTTTTCACTTGAAATCATAGCATCCTTTCTGTCATCTTGAAACCAAAGCTTAAATTCTGCAAAGGAAGAAAAATATTCATCATAACCTAGAAACAAAGAAACATATTACATTTAACCTTTTAACTCCTATGAGTGACCAAGACCGAATTTCTCCTTACAATATCAATACAATATCAACCAAAAAAGTGATGAGAATAAAGAAAAATATCAATTTGGGGATAACTAGTTGATTTAACAGGGCGTGAAATTGCGCCTAATACAGGCGCCAATGCGACTAAATTTTTCACTTTGGCGACCAAATCCTGAAAGTTAGTCGCCAAATTGGCGACTACAACGTTTCATCATAACCTTACCAAGAGATATAGTGAATTAAATAAATTTGCAAAGGTAAATCTGCGGCAAACTTCCTCGCTAAGTTTGTTTCCAAACCATAGCACATGCATCTTGATCAATAACTAGACGCCATCTTGGATTTAGATGAGCCTGAATGTTGTATATCATACATCCTAGTGTCCACTTTGTAGCACGTTAAAGATCTTTTCCCTAACTTAATTTTTGAGGGTCTATCTAGAACACTGACTGCGTAAAGAGAGATTTTGTTCGTCTTTGAAAATGGCAACCAACTTTTTTTTAATTGGCTACCACTTTGAAGAAGTTAGGAGCCAAGTGGCTATCAGAAAAAAAAGTTAATTTCACACCCTGTTTAATTCTAAATTCTCTGAACCAACACTATAAGAATGGTTTGGTTGACAGAGAGGAGAATAACAAATTTGATCTACGAGTAAATGGGTTAACCTCTTGATCAAGTTACCAAAACCTAAAACTCCTGACATCTGAAAGGAAATTCTTCTCACTAATGCCAATACATGCCTTTGATGATTAGACCGGAAAATACACCTCTTCAGCCTTTGTTGTGTTTACTTATTCCAGGTCAAGTAGTAATACTCTAGAAAACTGTTCCTTTCAACTTTTGTAAATTCTGTGTATATATGCATGTGAGTATGAGGAATTTGAAAAGATTTCTCTTGAATATAACCACATGACTTGAAGTGGGTAATCAATACATGCAAGCTAAAAAAAGTATATTCAGTATTCAATCCAAACAATACACTACAGTTGGTAATTTAATTCTCAAACACTGAAATTTTACTTATAAATCCCTCTCAAGAGATGAAGGAAAAAAGTCCTAAATGGACTTATTTTTGCTACCATGACATCAATTCTAAACTTTTGGGTTGGTTTGTGCCAAGTTAAAAGCTATTTTCTGGCTGAGCAACCTCATTAAAATGCCAGGAAAAGTCAATTTATTTACCCAGAAACTAAAAAGACACCTTTTGTTACTCTTTCAAACAATGAAACTCTCTGAGGGACAGATGCAAATTTTCTGAATATTTAATGATTTGGTCACACCCAAGGTTCCTGAATAAAGATCAATCAGAAAATAAGAATTTTTTCGTTGTTATTATTGTCCCAAATATTTGTTCGACAAAGTTTAGCGATTTCCTTTCAGTTTGCCAAAAATTAGCTTACGTACTCTTTCAAAAGATAAAGTAAAATTTCGTAGAAAAGGTTGTGGTTATTCATCGTGGTGAATAACAATAACAGCTAGCAGTATGCAGTCGACACGTCGCGATCTACATCACCCGTGACTACAACGCGAGACAAACGTAAAACTTAGCTTTTATAAAGTAAAATACAATACGCCCTTTTCACATTTCATTTCAGTCCAGTCCTAGAAAATTTCATTTACCTTTTTCCTGAGAATTTCAACAGTATTTAATAACATCTTTGAAAAAGATGTCTAACTTTACTTCAAACATTGATATGTAGCAAATGACATGATTCGCATATTCGCCATTGCTCGCCGAAGATGACCTGAATGAACTGAAACGTGTCGCCATTTCAACTGCTTTACAAACATATCTGGACTTTTCTACTTCACCAGGACTTAAAATTCTATTTGGAGCTATGCATTTTTTGAAAATAAGATGTACTACTCGGCAAGAACGAGAGTCCGGTGTTTTCAATTCGCTGGACCAAGACTAGGAAGGCGTGTATGAGGTCTGTTTACGTAAGGAGAGGAAAAAAAAAATTGAAAGAAAATCTTACAGCACCTGTTGTAAGCGATTCCTCTCCGATCTTCAACAGAAATGGAAGTAACTTGCCGACATCTTCTTGCAGAGCTGAAGTCTCTTCGGACATCCACGCACAAAGAATGCGGACTGACGCCACAACCACGCGGTTTTGTCCAGTTCGGCGACCTCTGACATCGTGTTGTGCCACCTGGTCCAAGTATAATCCAATGGAGTGCATGGCCTCGGTTGCCAGGGAGTATACTTTGGACAGGCCGCCGCTAACAATGGACGGCAAATGAGATTTTGTATGAGTTTGAACAATAGCAAAGTTAATTGCTTTTTCGAGAATATTGTAACAGCTGGTCAGGACAATGGCCCTGGGTTCGATTTCCTCCGAGGTTTTACCGTCCAAAATCATTCTTATTTCAACACTGGCAATCGTAAGGCTTAAAATAAAGAGTCCCTGAGAATCTTGTCCTGAAAATGTAACCATCCAATCCATTCCAACCAGATCGATGATTATCGATATTAAAATCAGAGAGGGATCTCTCTGTGACGACGAAATTCTTGATTGCAGAATATCTTTCAATGCTTTATTTATATTGGCCAACCACGGATGATCTTCTTGCCCTTCAAACGTAGATTTCTCAGCACCCGAAAGAAAAAGCACCAAAAAGTTACAAAGTTCAAATTTACTGCTGTCTTGAGTTTCTTTGAACAGCCTGCTCAATGTACTCAGTACGCCAAGAAGGTCGTCTCTTTGTTCTCGCCAAAGCACACGTGGTTCATTGTAGAGGATTCGAAGCAAGATTTCAATAGCATTCTTTGAATATTTTTCTTCAAGGACTTCGCAAAGCTTCGAAATTGCTCCCATTTCAACTAAATGTCTAATTCCGGTCGAAGAACCAGCGAAGGAGGCGAGAATTTGGTAACAATCGTCCGCGATCGCAGACTCGTTTCGTCCCGCTGCTTTGATAGTGGTCAGGAGCATTGGAATTTTATTTATCATCTCGCTGTGAGAGCAGAGCTCTTCATCAGTTGCAAAGCAGGCCAGAATAGTCAACGAGAGCGATTGATACACATCTGGAGGACAGCCGTTGGGTACATTTCGGGTACTCAACAATCTGTTCAAAAACTTGAAACCGATAGCGTCAAAAAGTTCCCTTCGACCAGCGACATCAACTTCGTTCGAACTGACCAACTGAGTGACCAACATCAATGCGGCAAAACGCTCCGTGTCTGTCTTTGCCACTTTAAGGAGCGAGATACACTTCCAAAGCGAGGATTTGGGTTTCCCATCATCGCTGGCATGTGTTTCAGAAGTAACTTCGCTCATTATGAAAAGAGCAACTGATCAATCTGGATAGAAGAACATGAAAGCTAAGCCGACCCTCAACTTGAAAGCGAGGATAAAATCTTATTCCCAGGGCTCCTCTCTCGAGGAAGCTTCCTCACGAAATGAAAGAAGAGATAGGAATCTGCAAACAAGGTTTACATGGATACTCTTTTCTGTATATGATTCTAACGATATACTTGAAAATAAATGAAAAAGAGGAAACATACTCTTTACGTTACAAGTTACTCAATTCATTGATACTTTAATACGATCATTCAAAAGAACATTGAGGAAAGAACATTAAAGTTAGTAGGATAGAATATGTAATGTACACAACGTATCACGTTGAAACATAAAATGGCTGACTTTGTTGAGTTCGTGAGTTCGTGACTTATGTAACATGAAAGAACTCACCGTGTAGTGATTAGATGGCAAGCTTACTTGGCCATTTGCACTTCTGGTCATTGAGGAAGTTTGCAAACAGGACAGGCAAGTGTGACTAAAAATTCCATTGCTCTCACCGGCTAAAGAATCCTCAGCTTCCCGTGAGCTTTAAAATTTCGAAGCGACAGAAGTAGTTTTCCATCACAATAATATCAAATGCTATTGTTATCAAAGTCTTATCGAAGTGAGAAGTGTATGTCGTATAAAAAATTAAAAGAGTGTCATGATCGGTGCTAAAACACTCATGATTAACAGTGAAAGAACCTTAGTCCTCATTTGTCAGTAAAAGTTTGAGAGATGATATTTATTCAAATGTTGCTTTGATAAAGCTATGAGGATTTTGTGACTAAAATTGCAGCAGTCTGCTTTCAATAATCCTTTGAAAAACGTTGTTTCCATAGATTTTGTTTTTCCCAGTTTAAAAATTTTTACTATGGGCACGATCATAAATATAGATTAGGAGAGGGAAAGTATCAGTGGCTTCTTTGATAATTCATTGGAAGACCCATGAAAACTATTTATGGTTCAATGTAAATAAATTAAACCTGTTTTGATCCTGAATATTCGTGTTTAGTAGTAAATCTGAACACACTCCTTGTGGAATGGGTAATATTTATGTTATTTTCTGTCCAACACAGGTTCTGATATTGGCACCCATATTTACCATGATAAAGCTTCTGGTACAGGTGACAATTTTTTGTTTACTGTTCTATGTAAAGGATTTGATTTTCCATTGATGGTATTTTTGTGAAAATGGTATGTTGGAAGATATCCTATGAGAAAAACTTGTCTCATAAGTGGAAAAATTTCCTCTGAAAATTGATTTGAACCTGGAAGTATCAGTTGATAACTGAGTGTAAACTTCCAGGTGAAGGAATTTCTTTAATAAATTTTGCCTCTGATGATGGGTTAAATTTGGAAAACATGATGATCGACCATTATACTTCAACATCTCATGAAGGAATTCAGTATACTTTTTTGCATATACAAAATTTTATCTTCCTCACACCTTTCTGCACCCTTTTTAGCAAAGAACAGGAGCATAGCTGGGATTTTTCAAAGGGAGAATCACATTGCTTCAAACAGACGATACTCACATGATTGCTATGTTGACCTCCATACCATGTTTACTTTTAAAAAAGGCTTATAAAGGGGGATCATGGGCATCCTGGGTCCTCCCCTCTCTTGCTAAGCTGTTGAAGAATTATTATAGGAAGTGTTTACCTCTTCTCCTCCCTGGAGAGTGAATTGAGTGTATTCATTTGTCTACTAGACCCTGCAGGGGACACATCTTACTCTGAACAAAGGAGACTTTGGGGAGAGGACAAGGGAATATCATGGACACCAAAAAACCGTAGACCAGAGAAGCTAAGAGATGTACTTAAAGAGTGTGAGGTCAGGAGCTGCCTGTCTTAGTCTTTTTTTCTCCTTATTTTATCAAGACATAATTGAATAGTTAGCAAAGGAGAAATCAATAATTGTTATATCTTTGGAATGTTTTTTAAAGAAAATATTCTTATTTATTGTGAAATTAAAAAAGCTATGTGACTATCAAACTGAGGGCGAATTTTGGCAAGTTTTTTTTTTTTTTTCAAGAACAATACCTTATATTTTCAACTTTTTTGCAGTTTTACTGTTGCATTGTTCTTAACGTTATAGGGTCTTCTTCTTCAAATGCAGTGAAGAGACTCTTTAGAAACAAAAGTTGTTAGATCAATGAAATTGTACAATCATTCTTTGCATATTTCTAATCCATCATCTGCTTACTTTGATTTTTTTTCCTTTTTTAAGGATTTGTTACAGCAGAACAGAGTCCTTAATGTTCGATGGAGAACTTTAAGAAATATCCAGGTGCATCAGGGTCAGGGTTTGGGTTAAAAAAGAGGAAAAAAAATTAATATTTAAGCAACACACATGAAACTGACAGTTGCGGTGACCTGTTTTGGTGATCTGTTGTGGTGATGTGTCATTCATTTGTGATGTGTGCCTGAAATATAAAATTAATTATTTCAGTCCTTGACATATAGTTATAAAATGTTACTTAATAAATATCCATAGCATACTCTGAAAGGGGGAAAAGGAATGTGGAGTTGTCTGGAAGACTTCTCAGTAATGGCATTGTTTTCTACTCAGGCAGATCCCTGACAGACAATTAATTAAGATGCTTTTGCTTTTCATGGTTAGGTGCTTCTTAGTAATGGATCTTTGATTTCCATCTTGGTGTCCTCTTCTTCTGGTGATATTGAAAAAATTTCCCTTGACAAGAGTTTAACTGGAAAAGTTCCTGATGCAATAAACAAAGGTATGCAAATAAATCCTTAATATAATGGATTTTATGCCTATGTGGCAGACTTGATTAGTATTCTTTTATATTCATTTTATGACAAGCCTTTTTGGTATGTCTAACGAACAATAGAGCCTCATCTCAAAGACGAGGCAAGGTGGGCTAGTATATATAAATACTTAACAAATCGACAGTGGTTTGGCGGGGTCTGTACTCTTATTGACAACAATTTTTGTCAATATTATGGAAAAATATTGTGGACTCACGAGGCGCAACACAGTGCAGGTGCAGCGTGTTCTCCAAAACACAAAGTTGATGGAAAACTACACAGTATAAGGTAGATTGGCACACTTGCATTTCATGGTTGATCCTGTTGACTCCAATTAACTTGACATTATATTCACACTTTGTAGTAACTTAAACACATAAAAAATTAGCAATATTAACCAATGTTTCAGAGTCTTTATGATGCCATTGTCATGGTAAATGTTAGGATGAGGAATTCTGTGAGCATTAATAACAGCAGTAAGTTTACATGATAAAGAATGCAATATTAAATTACAGTGTTAAAGTGTTAAAGTATTTCTGCAATTTAATCTTGCATTCTTTATCATGTAAATTTATTGCAATTATTAATTCTAGCAGAATTCATTATCCTAACATTTATCTGGACAATGGCATCATGAAGATTCCAAAACATGGCTTCATATGGCTAATTTTTACATGTTTAGGTACAACTAAATCTCTGTAGTTACTGCAGTAGTAACTTATGATAGAAATACTACCTGTGCATTTCAGTGGTCAAAAGGATGATAAAGAAAAGCTGTGCTAATTTCCTTACATGCTGCTGGAGAGTGACGTATCTTATTTTTATTTTCAGCAATTGTCAGAGACTCTTTTTTGTTGTTCTCGCTAAAGGAAAAACCTAAAATTTGCTATATGTATTTTAACAAAAAACCAAGCCTGGACTTCAAAAAGCTGGAAAAAATGTCAGCCATGGAACCAAAGGTAGTTCTATTGAACTGTATCTTTTTATTCAATTCTGTCCAACAAAACCTCCTATGTTATTTCCTGGTCCTTCTTGCCGCAGAAATGCAGTCCTAGTGATCATGATAAACCTGGCAGTGCAAGTTAACGGTATACAAGTTTTTTCATAGAAGGCATGTAGAAATTCAAGACTCTGCTCCCCCACCCTTATGAAAAATCCTAGCTACACTTCCCCCTCCCTCCTCTTCCCCACATGCCATGCCCTATCCTCTAAACTGCAGGGTACCTGTTCAACTCCATTCTCTTCTCTCCAACTTTTCTGGCTTCAATGCATCTTCTCTTTTCCTCATTATGGAACACAGCTAAAATTTATTGTAATAATGGATCAATATCAGTATATGGGCAACTGCCCACCTACCCCTCCCCTAACCCAACATTAACCTTAACTTGTTATCAATTGACTGTTGTTGGGTTAGGGGAGGGGTAGGTGGGCAGTAGCCCAGATATTGATATTGACCTGAAGTAATTTTTATTTTCTTACTGACTTTCTTTCTAAGACAATGTACATTGATCTACCGGGGCCATCAAGTAAGAGACTTGACAGGCACTTGTCAATCAACTCACGCCAAGACATGGTAAGAGGATTAAAATAGTTAAGTAGCACTCAAAAAATTTCATTGTTATCGATGCAGTTTAAGCTGTGGGGAATGTAATGTGCTAATAATCAGCCTGGACCCTGGATTTAATCCTTCAACCCCTAAGAGTGACCAGCATCTAATATCTCCTTACCATATCACCCCTGAATCAAACCTTAAGGTCACAAGAATGAAGGAGCTGATCACCAACTAAAGAAGCTCTTGATTGTTAGACAAATTCTCCATGTCAGTATCTTAGGAAATGTCTAGCGAACAGTATGGAGAATATGCATACTGATGTTAGGGTGTAAAGAGTCAGAGGTGTAGGTTTGAGTCTTATCCAAGTGGATTAACTTATGTAAGGGAAACTTGGATGATATCCAATAGTAATGAGGCATGAAGTTGACATTAGATGTAACCTTTGATCATTGTTAACAGGCACTGGTTTGGTGGTCTGGCCACAGTGAAGAAGCTTGGCCATGGTCTCCAATGACAGCTGAAAAGGACAGAGCAAATATGGCCATCTTTAGTTTGAATGGGTAAGGATTTTGAATACCACCAGCACATAATTGTTATACAAAATGAATCATATTAGTCTGTATCTCTGATTCAAGCTTCTTTTTATTTCTGATGATTATCAAGGCCAAAGATCGAGATGCTGTCCTTTGTAAGATCAGACTCAGAGCCTGTACATGCTTTGTTCAGGTATGTAAATACTTTTGACCTTGTTATCATCATTACCATTTTCCCTTCCTCTCCTTGGAGAGGATAGGGCCATTTCCTCTCAGTCTCCTGCTTGTGCTTTCCTTTGCATCTGTGGCTGCTTCATTCCAGGTTCTAAGCTTCTGCTTCTCAAACTCTCTTTCTACTGTCCTATGCCACATCTCGTGCAGCCTCATTGTTGTATATTTATTTGGTTTAATCATCACATGCCTGAACAATGTTCACAAATATTTTCTTCTTAAATTCCTTAGTTTCAATCAGCCCCACCAAATTCTTACCTTGGAGCAGTCATCAGCTGGAGGAGGAGAAAACAGCATTGATAGTTGTATTTATGTTTATAATGGCACCAAGGTTGGTCAAGTAACAATTATGTGCATCAACATTAGTATGCATCTTCTCCATACTGTTCTGTATACATTTCTTATGGTGTTGATAAGGAGAACTTGTTCAACAATCAAGAGCTTCTTTTGATGGTGATCATTTCCTTTATTCTCATGACCTTAATGTGTGATTCAGGGATGATGTTGTAAGGAGAAATTAGATGCTTATCACTCTTCGGGGTGAAAGGGTTAAAGGCCAAATAATCCATTTCTGGAGCTGCTTATCCTGATTTCCGTCAGTCAACAGGATCTTTTGTAAAAATTTCCATAAACAGTATTTTTTGATATGTGAATTTTACTTCAACAGATTGAAAAACTCTCTACTACCACTATTCCATTAAAAGGTATTGAACAAGGAAATTCAGGTGTTAACTTGGTTTGTTTTTTTACCTTTTTTTTTTTAAAATTTTGCAACCCTCTCCAGTTATTTTTACTGACATCAATTTGTATCCTGGTATGTGTTTAGCTTCAATTATTGTTCAACAAAGAAATCACGCTGAGGACAAACTACTGCTGGGATGTGAGGATGGCACTTTGGTATGTGAACAAAATAGATGTTATTCAAATTGTGCTTAATTGTATGGAAACTGAGCCTTGCAGTTTAAATATTTGTTGTGATACTTAAATGAAACATCACACATTGTCTAAGAGTTCAAGTTGCTTATTACATGGCTAGTAATTCGTCATCTTGATAATCCATTTAGTAAAGCTAATCCTTGACAAGTAAGTAACATGAAACAAATGATGAACTATTACAGCCCCTTTGAGAACTTTCCTTGTACTTTTGGTTGATTTACTGACTGACTGAATGACTGACTGACTGACTGACTGACTGACTGACTGACTGACTGGTTTGCTGACTGACTGACTGGCTGGCTGATTTACTGACTGGCTGATTAACCGACCAACAGACTGACTCAATGACCAATGTACTGACTCACTGACTGCATGTGAATGACATTTCTTGATAGATGCTATATGATGACCACAGGCGAGTGACCCAGATGACAAAAGGCAGCCTGGTAAGAAATGTGCACATCACAGCTTCATGATTATACATTTTACTGTAATGTGCTGATAGTTTTATTTCATGTATGATATTATAATTGTGTGAAAAATATCCAGTGCACTTTCAGTTGCTTGACTGATTATGACTGACTAACTGATTGACTGACACATTGACTTGCTGGCTGTCTCACTGATTGGCTAAGTGACTGATTGATTGATTGATCAAAATTTTAATCAATTGATTGATTGACTGATCAACTGACTGATTAACTGGCTGACTGACTGATTGATTGATCTTGTGTTGAATGATGAATGTGTTGCATTTCTTTAGATTCCGTCAATTATACATTGGCATCCTGGTGATGCTGTGGTGCTAGTATGTAGTGCTGATGGAGACATTAAGGTAAATACAACAAGAAATGTGTAGCTTTTAACCCTTCAACTCCTAAGATTTCATTAGTAATTCTCCTTACTGTCTGCCAAACGATTCTTATTATGTTAGTTGGAGAATTTGGTATCGGATCAATTAGCAATTCCATACTTGATATTTTTCTTGATTCTCATCACTTGTCTGCTTGATATTGTAGTGATCTTGTAGGGAGAAATTCTGTCTTGGTCACTCATGGGAGTTGAAGGGTTAACTCCCTTCAAATAATCACCAGTTTTAAATGCAGCTTTCATGAAAGATTTCTTTGAGGCTTTTTAGCATGTGTGGTTTGAATTGTGCTGTTATTAAATGTTATTTCTGAATCAATGACTAATGAATATGTGGATTTCTTCTAGGTATACGACATGGCATTGGCTCCAGTCCTTATTCAACTTGTAGCAGAAAATCCTTCCCCACAACATACGTTGAAGCTCCGTGAATACTTACTGTAAGCAGATTTTTAACATTTGATTATTACTATAACCCAACAAGAATTACTAATTTTTTTTGCTCAACTTACCAAGTCTCTTAGGTGGATATATTTTTTATAATAAGTATCTTTTTTGTTAATTAGCAGCAAATTGAATTGTTGGTACAATTTCTTTGTGCTGTCTCTCCCCACCCCAAAGTGTAGATAAGGACAAGCAAATTGTGAGCAAAACCAGACAAGATGCAAAGTAGGGGAGGGTGGTCTAGAGGAAAAAACAATACTTATGGTCTCTTTATCCAACTGTGACAGGAATAAACTCTAATTGCTATCAACGGATATCAGGCCCTTTTTTTCGCCTTGAAGAGGAACTCTGTTTTATGTTCTAAATTTTACAGGATAATGTTTAGAATTTGTCTTTTAGGAACCCAGTGAAACTGAATAAGGTGTCCTGGTCATGCGAAGCTCCTATCGGTAACCTCTCGGATAACAGTTTATGTTGCCATGACAACTTGGTGATCTTGTTTGACAGGTTTGTAGTGATACACAATTTTTGACAGCAGGGTCACTTCCAATTTTTCCTTAACTCTTTACACCCTATCATCAGTATGCATATTCTCTATACATTTCCTAAAGTACTGATAAGGAGAATTTGTTTAACAATCAAGAGCTTCTTTAGTATGTGATCATTTCCTTTATTCTCATGACCATAATGTGTGATTCGGGGTTATACTGTGAGATGAAATTAAATGTTGGTAGCTCTTAGTGGTCTAAGGGTAAATGCTCATTCCGTTCACGATCACTTTCCAAAAGTGTGTGTCTTCATTTTGAAAATTTTCATTAAATGTTTCTGTCTTTTACAGGGGACCTTTGTGTTTGTTGAGACTTGAATTAGGTGTGTTGACAAATGGACGACTTGGCACAGTGGAGCTGGTGTCAGAGTATATTAAACATGAACAAGCTGAAGAGGTATGTAGTGTGGAACTCAACATTATTATGTGAGGATAGAGAGACTGGTCTCTGATGTTATGAAAAAGTTTGATTATGATAAGTGATACTGGTACCTTTTATTTTACAGGCAGTGAACTTTCTTAACAGTATGAACTGGAACACGGAGGGCAATGCTTGTTTTGCCTGCATGTCCACTATTATGAATTATCTACTAAGACTTCCACTGAACTCTGAGAGGGAAGGTAATTAAGAAGACCATTAGTTGCAATTTATGATTCTAATTCTCCTCTGGGACAATACAATTTTCCAATTTCATAGTTTACAATAGTTGTGGCAAACTATGTTTAACCTCCAGCTTGACATTCAGTCCTGAATTTTCCTCCTCAGGTCTTCTTGAAGAGACACTTGGTAGTTTTTATGCACCCAGCCGACCGCTCTCAGATGAAACAGTTCTACATCACAGAGACATGATCAGTAAATTGTCTAGAAGATTCTTCCATCACTTGCTTAGGTGTTTATGTCACTTAATTTATACCTGTTGCTCTTAACATCCCAGTTTAAAAGTCTGTGATACATCTCTTATATTTTAAGCTTTAGAATCTGCCATTTGATCAGAGAAGTTCCCCTCATTGATATGATCTCCTGGTCACCTTTCTGCCTACAAATGTCTTGATAGTCTTAGCAGAAATTGGGTAGTAAATGCTCTTGGTTGTGGAGGGTTAAAGCTTGGATACTGACAATTATCTAAAATTTTGATTACACTCAAAAAAATCTCAGACTGTCCAGTATGAAAATTTTGAAGGTTTTAACCCTTTAATCCCAACTCTCCTTACTGTCTGCTCTACAATTCTCATAACATTAATTTGAGAATTTGTTATTGGATCAATTAATAATTCTTTAATTGGTATTTTTCTTTATTCTCAATACTTGTCTGCTTGATTTTCTGTTGATATTTTGAGGAGAAAATCTGTCTTGGTCACTGATGTAGATTGTCCTTAATCCCCAAGAATTGGTTGATTTTAAATTAATTCTTTACAACAGGATCTAGACATGATGATTAGTTAACAGCAAATTATTATTTCACAATAAACTATTAAATTAAATATTGCTTATTTTTTGCTCTTTTCCATGGTTATGCTAGATTTAGAAGATTTGAAAAGGCATTTCTATTAGCTGTAGACATAGGAGCAAAAGACCTTTTCATGGTGAGCCAATTGTTAATCACAATCACTTCAATTAAAACCAGTATTATAACTTGTTTCCTCAATTTCATGTCTTTTTTGTGTGTTGTTGAATTTTTCAATTCTAATCTTTTGTGGTCATTTATTTTTCAGCTCTTTGTCATGTTTGTGTCACCTGTAAGATGTTATAATGAAGGTTTATTTTGTTTCCTTTGGTAGGACATTCATTACCTGGCTGCTGACCTTGGTAATTTACCACTTGCTGAAGTAGCAAAGCAAAGAGCCATACAAATTGACAATGAATCTCTAACATCAGGTACATTTGTATCAAAAAGTAAATAATACTAAACAGGTTTTTCACATGACCTGCAAGGCCTTGCCTATGCAATCTTTTTACTAGTAAACCATTTTAGTGAAAAGTTTTGTGTGTCTGTCCAGACGGGTTTAAGTGATCATGATGACCCAGTCAACAAGAAGCCATCTGGCCCAGTAAAAGTAAATCCATTCCAAAGGAAAACAGAAGTGAGAAAAGGAATTACATTTTCCACAAATATGGGGATTTCTGTTCCACTGTGACATAATTAGAGACAAAGGTTTCATTATACAACTATTTTCTAATTCTTCCCTGTCTGCTCTATATCAACACAATGTGTTTTAAATTTTCTCAAATGTCATTTCCCAAATTTCACCAACTTTTCAGCTATTCAGGGTGTTAAAGTTTTTTTGCTTTGATTTCTCATTGGCTCCATGTTTTTTTTCTTCCACTCTCATTGGCAGCTGTGATAATTTTGGTTTGTTTTTTACAACACTTGAAAGAAATTGACTCTTATTAACACTTTGATTTCATTTGTAAGATACTGGTGAATCATATGATGATGAAGAAGAGGACCTGTCCTACATTGAGGAGGAAATGGCCAATGGTCTTATAAGGAGTAGCGATGGTGTTTATTATCACAATGATGAGTATGATTACATGCATAATCACACAGTAACATCTCATCACCTGATGCCATTGGAGGATGAGGACAGTGATGGTGCCAATTTTATGCAAGGAGCACAAAGAAGTGAGTTTCAGTGCTGCTCATCACTGATAATGTTTATAGAGTTCACTTTCTTCCTTCTCTAAATCATTGGGTAACATTTTTTTGATGACAGGAAGTTGTAATGACCCACATCATTTGAAAAATTGCAGAAGCGTGATAGGAAAAAATACCAATTTCTAAATAGGTTTTAAAAAACTAGTTTTAAAGGAACACCATTAACTCTTCAGAAGATGCAAAATAAGTGGATTTGGTAATTTTGTAACATCATGTTTATGATAACTACACCTGTACCTCAAAATAGCGGACATTTCATATGACTATTTCCTCTTGTCTGATTATCTCAAACATACTTGATTTTCCCACTTTGAATTACTGACAGTTTTATTTTTATTATTATTTCCTGCCTTTGTCTTTCATTCTAGGTCAGCACTATTCAGGGCAAGGAATTGATGAGGTAAGTTTATGGTAAACTTGCATATTCAACTCACATCAATATTAGTACTCCAACCTATTCAATAAACATAACTTACAGATTGATAAGTTCTGCTACCATTTTGATCCTTTTACAAAGCAACTTGTTCTTTGAGTTTGTGAAATTCCCATCATTACCACTCTTTTTTGATTAGGATTAAACAAAACGTATGAGTAAAGATATTGAGCTTTTTCACAGGCAAGAAATTAAAATAAAGTTTAAACGCTCACAAGGAATCAAACCTGGGACCTAAGATTTCACAGTCATATGCCATACCAGTTTATGTAAGCTTTTGCAGACATCTAGATTGGTCTTACAACTTTTTGCTTTATTATTATGTAAAACATATGAAATCCTTCCCATTTTGCCATGGGTTTGTTCAGTTTTAGATCACAGAAGACTTCAAAATATGACAAGAATGTCAGTGACACAATCAGTTACACCTCATGTGCCACTTTTTTGTTCTTACCACATTTAATGTAAACTGTGACTTATTACTGAAGAGATGCTCAACATTGTGGAATCTTTTTGTTACATATACTGATGTTTAATTAGTAATTGAACAATTTTCTTGGCAGCTGGGAATTGATGATTCAGAGGAGAGAGCAAATCCTGCTGGAACACTGAAAATTGTACATTTTGGTGTGGTGTGATACAAGTATTATTCCTCATGTTCTGACTAAAGTTTTTTTCAAGCTCTTAATGTATGAATCTCAAAGCTATCACCTTTAAGAGATAAGTGTTGATAACACAAACCACAGCGTTCACTACTATTATCTTCAGAGTAACAATTTGTCTGGCAGATAAAATGATATCTGCCCTTTCTTATATCCTTTTTGCTTTCAAGATTTGATATGCAACTCTCCTTTAACTTGTCATACATTTCCTTATATATTAGTTATGAGAATTTGGTTACCTATTAAGAAAGCATTTTCTAGTTGATTACTCTGGTTATTCTCATCACTTTCTTGTTGGATATTGTATTGAAATTGTGACGGGAAGGTGTAAGTTTGTCACCTTTGGTAATCAGAAACAGGTTTTAAAAAACCCTCTCTGTTATGTTCAAGTTCACATTTATGTTCTTTAGGCAAGCTACACCTTAAATGTTAACTCTTGGTGTAGATTTATTTAATGTTTGTAATTTTGTGCCAAGTTCTATGCTCCACAAACTGCATTTGTACATTGTACTCAAATTAATGATATTTATACTGTGTTTACATGAAATCCCATATTTTCAAATTTATCTTTATTACCGTTCATTGTACAGGCATGAGTCAAGATACACTTTACATTTTCAAAACATATTTTATGTCAAATTTTATACATTTCATATGTAAATTATTTTCATACTAAGTGCATTGTTACTGCATGTTTAGGTGTTCTTGTTACCCAGTTGTAATACTGATGGTTGTTAAGTAACTTTTTGGCCTCTAGAGTTTGTACTTAAAAAAAATCCTTGAAAAAAGAAAATAAAACTCAATACAGGTTCTTTTGAAAATTTGTCTTAATGAATTCTGTTTGAAAAAGGTTACGAAAAGTAATGTAAACGGCAGTTACAGGCAATTCAGAAACAGAGAAACTGTGCACTATGTTCTCAGATGTTGCTATAGTCGTAACACCTGGTTGGTTAATCTTACTTACTCTTCTTCCAACTGGAACAGCTTTTTAATCTCGATAGTCTTTGCAACTGGTAGTACTTATTCCTGTGCTTGCAGTGAATCTTTTACTATTCTCTGTGGAGCATTATTTAATGAGTACAGCGCTCATAATTTACCACAAACTTTTCATGTTTTCCCAACATCCTAAGTAGGTTATTTCTCCAGTACACCAATAGAAAGTGCAGTCTATTTCTTAACCCTTTAATTAACCTCTAAGAGTGATTAGCATCTAAATTCTCCTAACAATATCACCCCTGAATCATACACTAAAGTCATGAGAATGATGGAAATGATCATTAACCACAGGAGCTCTAGATTGTTAAGCTAATTCTCCTTGTCAGCACCTTGGGAAATGTATAGAGAACAGTATGGAGAATATGCATACTGATGTTAGGGTGTAAAGGGTTAATTAATTTATTTGTAGGAAAAGGAAATATGTAAACTTAAATTATCATGGTTTGATAGGGAACAAAAACCATCTCTAACTTTATATCGATGGATTTGTTTTTCTCTTCCCTAGCTTTCTTAGTAACTAGCATTTTGTCAAATACAATGTTTTCATTTAGTTTCCAGTGTGCTGTGGTGATTCCTGTAGCTGCTGAATTCCAAGATCTGTCCATTTCTGTTCTTGCTCTTTTAGGGAGTCTGTGGCTCCATTGTCTGTAAAAGTGAAAGAGACACACATGACAAGTGATTTTCAATAATGAGACAACAGAACCCTTGCACAGAATAGTGTGAGAGAGTATCATTTCATCTTCAGGGATTGATCATCAAATTAAGGTTTCAACCAATTTTGATGTTTTAAACAATAGTCTAACATCGGATGAAATGTTTACAAATGCTTTTGAGCATACCTTTCCTTCACTAAAACTTTGAAAACCTTGCACTACAGTAGAAATAATGGTCTATACTCACGGTCACTGTCGTCCACAGGTGGAAGTTCAAATTCTGGAACAGCAATTTCTATAACAGAATGAGAAGTCAGTTGAAGGTTAAAGTTGAAAAGGGGCTCAGTTATAATCCAATATATAATACGAGATACACTCATATGGTTTTGTAAACTGTACGTGGTTGAATCAAAATAATATTCCTCATAGGGTAGGGGGAGGTGGGTATTCATGGACTTTCCCCTCGCTTTCCCCTTGTGATGCAGTTTAGTGTGGCATAGGAGAGGCATGGCAGCTCGATGATTTGTGCTCTGCACACAGGATCAAAAGGCTGGGTTTGAACGATGAATGAGGGCGAGACTCTTACCCAAAATTGTTCTCTAATACCCTTGGATAGCATAGCTACTTTTGTTTCGAGCGGCGATTGCCAAGAATAACAACCTGATTTACTGATATGGCACCATTCGATTATCTTAATAAACGAGGAACCAATGTTAACCCGAGACAACAGCTGTGAAACGAGGTTGAACGAGGTCATTCTCCGAACAAACTCTCTGTTCGAAAGGATCTCACGGGCATCTGCCATGAAGATTGCTGAGAGTATTTGAACCAATGAATTTCAACTCTGTTACTTAGTAATATTTTTCTTTCCCGGTGATCTCGAGTTATCTGTGTGAATGCCGAACTATGCTTCAAGGTTAACGCCGCTCATCTACACACCGTCGTTAGGTAGCTTGTCCTTCTGCCAGTTTTCGTCAATAATTTCCAGCAATCGCCCATCACGATGTGCATATGACAACTCACTATCCTACAAACAGGAAAACACATCAATGAAAATCTTATTATCGAAAAATCATGCAAAAGAGATGAATAAAGTTAGGACGGGCAAATTACCAGCGACATGTTCCAAGATTTGCTAAAATACTCCAGGCGACAATGTCGAGAGGGAACTGGTTTCAGTGCTTTCTTATGCCTTTCTGGGGTGGTATGGGAGGGGACATATATCATTTTCTTTGAATGTTTAGTGGCTAACGTATAATTTCTTATTTCTTTCTCTATGATGAAAAAATGTTGTTGTGGATATGAATAAGTTCAACTGAAGATGAAGAAAAAAAATGAAGGCAAGAACAAATTAGCAGTGAGCTAACTAGCCCTTTCATGACACTAGCTCACACTCCCAACTAACAACTGAGAAAGGCTAAGAAAGATATTGCATTGCATCGCGTGAGAGCCCGGATGCTTATCTAAAATTCGGTTTCACGGAGGAGCGCTGATGGGGAGGAGAGCGCTATATCGAGGGGGAAACTTATTATTCTCCTGTACTGATTCCACTTAAGACGGAGCCTTGAAAGTCTTCGTTCAAGTGGTTATAGAGACAGGTTTTCATCCATGATCTCTACTATTTGAGAAAGTGAGGGCATATGGTGAGGATAGGTTGGGGAGGGGAGGTGTTTATTCGATATAGGCGCGTTCTTTTGACCGTATGGCCTAGGCCCTAAGGAATGGGCGCTTATTCGGGGGAAAGCGCTTATCAGAGCGTGGGCGCTTATTCGGGGGAAAGCGCTTATCAGAGCGTGGGCGCTTACACGAGGAAATACGGTTTTCAATTTGTTGCGGGACATCTGCATTTAAAGATATAGCAAATTAAATTGTAGGCAGCTGAAGGTTAGGAGAATTTGCAACTTTAAGCGTCTTTGCATAGAGTTTTATTATCTTTCTCGTTGGCCGAAATGTAAATAAAATTTCCATTTGACTCAAGAAAAACTTTTAAAGGAAAACTAGCAGTCTGTAAGTAGACCGATAAGACACATAATTAGTCGTTTATTTACGTCAGACGGGCGACAGACATCTGGTGCGTGGGTGAGAGGAAAAATTATCAGCCATCTGTTCATTAAGTCACTGTCGTTTGTTTTTTTATTACAATTTTTAATTAGAAGTAGGAGGGCGTTATCCACTCGGATGTTAGCAAGATTTAAAGCGTTACAAATAGTCTCCACTTCTTGATTACCACGTGTAAGAATCTGATAAAATGTGCGGACAAATAATTTACTACTGTGTGGCTTAGAGCTAAACTAAAATTGCATTCCGTATTCTTTAGTTCTGTTTTGATTTTCCTGCTGATACAAATAGGTAAATAAATCTACGGTTCTTATTTTAGATCGTAAATTAATTATTCTTCATAACGTCTGAATGCAAATTAGCGTTTGCGTAGTTATGAATAATTGAAGCGGACTACTTGATTGAAACGTCCAGTAACTAGACAAGCTTATTTGCATGTGTCTAAAAACACGGTGAACACATAAAACCAGTTATGGAAGTTTGGGGCGTGTTCTAGGAGCGACCTTTGTTTCAAAACATCAGAAGTATTTCGTGTTTAACCTCAACATTTAACAAGTCTTACAAACTTATGAATAAAGTAATTTTAACAGCATAAGAATTTCCGCCATAATTGTTAGAATGCATCAGTTGAATGTACTTCAAATAAGTGATTTTTTAGCATTTTTGCAAGAAAAAAACCTTTCCAGTTGGTCAGTGTAAATAACAATTGAAACTGTGCATCTTTTAAAGCTTTTTCGCATTTGACTCTCTTCCACTGTTTTACATCCGGCCGGAAGTTTCGCATTCACCCAGCCCTTCCGTCCCCCACTCAGTAAATACAACAACGAAATCTCCTGGGATCCCCAGAGGGGATTTATGCCAATGATTTCCTAATTTTGACAAAGATACAACAAAGATGGCCGGCCATGGAGTGAACGCTGAGGTAGAACAATTGAGGTAAGGGTCTATGCTCGCTATCTTAACCCTCTTTATCAATATGAAGGAGTGTTATATATTAAATGTTCAAAATATACAGCTAACAGAAAGATCGAAGCAACACAGAGGTTTATTTCCTTTGAAAATATCATACGTGTCTTTGTATGGAATTCGGATGCGTTGGTTAATTTGAACCGCGTACCGAGAAAACCATGGAGTTTGATTATTTTACAAGGGAAATTATCAGATGCCAATCTCGATATGTATTTGACTCTGGCGTAACAATTTTTTTGGAGAAGTTTTTCCCCAGTTTTGTGTCTGGAAAATAATTTTTTCCGTTTATTTTTACACAAGCTCTTTGTACCAAACGTATTTTAAACATCTGCTGTGTACATTCATTGAAAAATATAGGCTACTGCTTTCTTTGTTGAAAATTTAGGCCACCCTGTTATATTTTAGCGGATGTTTTTTTAACATAAGGAAATAGAGCGGTCGTTAAAACCGTATTGAGTGACAATACCGTGAAAAATGGTGGGCATTTTTTACAATAAAACCCTTGAAAATAAACGTTCGATTTAGCAAGGGGCAGGAAGCGTGTGTTGATGTTCAATTTTCTCATTCCAATTTATTTGGAATTTTAAGCGGCGTTCATGTATTATTTTCCTAGAGGTCTCTCTTAATTTTTGACCTCAGCTAAACGTTAAAATGATTGCCATCTGTATATATCAATAAGCGTCTTGTTTGTGTTTATATATTCGCAGCACTAATACCACGTTGTAACGATATTCCAATATGTATATAACCGAACGCAAATAATTTAGAGATAAGCCCACGTTATTTTATATTCAAAGGCACCGCTTTGCATCATTGCAAATGTTTTTAAAGATGAATTTATGACCAAAATTAGAACCGGGCAGAAGTTATAGATACTGTAGATAGATAGCTTTATTAAAATCAATTGTAGCCAAAAGGCTGGATTACGGACTATACAAATGATTACTTAATACTAATTACAGAAAGAATAAAAAAAACTAAATAAAAAAAAAAGGCTAAAAAATACTATATACGAATATTAAAATTTGCATTACACATGATAAAGCCATTAGGAATGGATTGAGCCCTTAGGAAATAGCCATGTTGTACATGAAACTTAAACTTAAGTCATTCAATCATATAAATTGGTTTTCTTTTATCCTTTTTTCCTTCCTTATTTCTCTTTTGTTGTTGTTATCATGAGAAACTAATAGATTATGACTTTTCATTTGCTCATTTTTCAGTTGGTATCACTACAATGTAAGTCGTCATGTGGCAGAAGGCTTGTTGATGGCTAATGGTAGAGATGGGAGTTATTTACTTCGAGCTAGTGCATCTAATCCAGGAGAATATTCATTATCAGTGAGGTAAGTTATTTTGATCTCTCAGATCAGTTTGTAAGATCCCAACAACAGATGCACTTAGAGCAGCTGTCTCTTTGGTCAGAAGAATCCTTCCAACTTTTAATAGGTGTATCAGTGGCAACAATTCAAGCTGTTACAATGTAGAGGTGTGGTTACACAGACCCCTCAAAAGGCACACTTCTGCACACAGATTAGACAAGCCATGAACAACAGAGAGTGATGTATAGACAATGATGAGAATCTTACTTTTAAATTGACACTTTTTTTTTTGTTTTCTCAGATGTGCCAGTTCTGTGAAGCATTTTCAAATTGGCTGGGACGGTTCACAGTTTAAATTTGGAATGGGATCATTTTCAAATATCAGTGAATTTGTGGAACATTTTGAAAATAAGCCTTTGATTGGCGGTGATTCGGGTGAGTATAATATGTACTATTATTGAGGTCAAATTTTGAACAACAGCATTCACAGAATGAGTGCTTTCCTCCTGTTATTGTAAGGTGAATGAGAGAAAACTACTTTCTCCCTCTTTTTTTTCATTAACCAGCAGAAAACCTTCATCGTGAGATAATTTACTTTATGGTTTATTGCCTTTAACAGGGGTCCTTACTTTATTGAAATACCCTTATCCAAGAGATATTGAAGAACCAACAACCTATGAGAAAGTACGAGTACATGCAGAGTGGGGGAAAAATAGGAAAAGCAGTGTAGAAAACTCTATGGATCATTCTGTAAGTGAGAACTGCTAAAAATCTGTGCTTGAAACTTTTAAGATTTTTTTTTTTAGGGGGGGTATTGGGTGGGGGGGATTAGTATTGAATTTTGTGGTCTGATAGTGTATGTGATGGTAGTCCTGAGTACAACTTTTGTCAGTTATTAACATATCCACCATATATCTCGCAAGGGAGTCATCGCCACAGGCAGCTGGTCTCACCCATTCAATCACCTTAAATAACTCACTGAGAATTGATAATCTAAGATTGAAAATTCTTAATGTGGAATGAGGATATTTTCTTTCATATTTCCTCTGTCTACCCTTAGAACTCCTTGTTGTCTGAATTACCGTCTGCTTGTTGTACAGTTTTAAGCAAATAAGTGTTCAGAGTAATAATATGATAAGAAAATTCTTACCATGAAAAGGAGCCACCGGATGAGGAGAATTTTCTCTTGACTTTTCCAATCAACCCTCTCTCAACATCCTAAACTGCCCCTGTTCTGGGTATCTGTGTAAAATATGTTTTTGGTCTGAATAACTTAAGTGTGATATGGCCTTTTTGACTGTAGGATGGCCAGTTGAGAAACAAATGGGTTAATAAACCCCTTTGCTTTTTTTTTTTTTTTTTTTCCAGTTTGGTTCAAAAGAAGGATATCTCACTAAACTTGGTGGCAATGTAAAGGTGAGAAAACACATTTTACCACTCTCAAGATCAGATTACAAATTCTCCTGTCTGACTGCGACACATTTCCTTATATGTCGGGTGTGAGAATTTCTTTTTCTTTTAAGACAATTCACATTTGGTGAAACTAAGATAATTAATTTTTTTTCTTGCAGAATTGGAAAACAAGGTGGTTTGTACTACTGAAAAATGAACTGAAGTACTTTAAAACAAAAGGGGTGAGTTGTTGAACTAAGACACGTACTTGCCAAGGTAACAAAGTTATTTTAGTTGCAACAAATTTTTCAGATTTCTAACTTGCTTAAATTTTGCAATTAAGGACAAAGAACCTATTAAAACGATAGACCTTGAAGAATGTCAAGAAGTGGCTAGAGATGACTCATTAGGAAAAGGAAATTGTTTCAGGTAACCTTTGAGTTTAATTATTGTGGAAGACAAGTAAGTTTTGTTGCACTGACCACCCATTCTTTGGCTGCTCTCAAATGTTTCTTCTGAAAAACAATTTCTCAATATATCTGTTTTGAACTTGAGAGGTAAACATAAAAATTTAAACCTCAGGCTGTCCCTTTCTTCCAAAATACTCTACCATTTAGATGATACACAGATCCCTCTTCGATGCTTTGGTGCAAGTATGTTCAGATACAAGGAGAAAAGCAAAATACAAGCTCCCTCAGCGGGTTTCCACCCCAGTAACTCTAAGAGCCTATTCACACAAGCCAAGCTAGAGACTCGACCCTTTAACTCCCAGAAGTGATTAGTATTCATTATCTCCCTAAAATATCTATACATCATCCAGCAAACAGGTGATGAAAATACTCACACTTATCAGGTAGAATTTGTTATCTTGATCTAACACCAAATTCTTGTAACTGCTTTAACCCTTAAACTCCCATGACTGACCAAGACAGAATTTCTTCTTACAATTTCTATACAATATCAACCAGATAAGGGATGAGAATAAAGAAAAAGATCAATTTGGGGATAATTAGTTGATCAAATACTTAATTCTCTGAAGTAACATCATAAGAATTGTATTGTTGACAGCAGGGAGAATTACAAATTTGATCTGAGAGTTAAAGGGTAAAAAGAAAATGTGTAGCAGCTAGAAGGGAGAATTAGCATTCAGATCTTGGAAGTTAGAGGCTTAAAGCCTTAAATATGGAACAAAAGCTACCTTGTACAGACATTTGAAACTGAACATGCTTCAAATCTCTTTTTCCTCAGGATTGTCATGCCATACAGAACATTCTTCTGTTATGCAAATTCAACACAAGAAGCTGAAGAGTGGATCAAAATTCTCCAGTGGAAGCTGGTAAGTATCCACCCCAGTTTGTTGAAGTCCAGGTTAGAAACTGAGCCTGATTGTTAAGTAGTGTTAGTAAATAAAACTCCACTAACAAAAATAATAATTGTAATAATAACATTACTTTTCTTAATCATTATTGTCCTTAACATCATTATTGTTAACATCATCTTAGCATATCATACACCCATTAGAGCTTGGGTTTTGGGTTTTATGGCCCTCAATTAAAATGGGTTTTAACCCTTTAACTCCCATGAGTGACCAAGACAGAATTTCTCCTTACAATATCAATACAATACCAACCAGATAAGTGATGAGAATAAAGAAAAATATCAATTTGTGGGATAATTAGTTGATCCAATACTAAATTCTCTGAACTGACCCTGTAAGAATTATACGGTTGACATTGAGGAGAATGACAAATTTTATCTGGGAAATAAAAGGGTTAATATGCCAGTAGGTTAAAAAAACTTAACCTTGAGATGAAATTCTCCATTCTCAAGATTTTTTCTGTTACTTTCCAGGAAAATGTAACTGTGACAAGACAAAGGCAATCAACCTTCAGATGAGACATCAGCCTATATCAAGAGCACTTTATTCAGATATTAATTTAAATTAAAGTATTGTTTATGTAAATACATATTCTGAGTGAATCAACACTCTTACTACCAAGAAAACTTCTCTGTTGTAAAATTCTCTTTACATTATAGCGCAGGATTTGAACACAGTGAAAGGTGATTGTTGAGTAGTTTGTTTCAATTTCTTTATGTAATTTGATCAATTAGTAGAACTGTCAAAAACTTTAACGCATGTTGTCCAGCAGATTGCACATGATTGAGTTTAGGCTGTCAGATTAGGAGTTGCTAGGAATTATGTTTGAATGAGAGTCACTCAGAGCAAGAAGTGAAGGAAACACCAGCCTCTTGAGTGCTCTGCAAATCTCCCAATAGAGAGGGAATAATGACGTGCCTGCAACAGGCGAACACTTTTTTGAGTCCAAAGCAGGGTCTCATAATCTCATACCTTAACCCTTTAACCTCCCAAGATCTGATTGTCAATTCTCCCCTCTGGCTGCTACACATTTCCCTTTAAATTAATTATGAGAATTTGTTGTTTGATCAAGATTAAAACTTTCCCTTGAAAATTTTCCGTATTCTCATTACCTGTTTGCTGGATGTCTGGATATTATATGCAGAAGTTACATGTTAATCACTTGTAGAAGTTGAAGGGTTACCAATTAGTGTACAGTCTGTCCTTTTTTCTTCTTTTATTAAAATTTAAGTTGTTTTAATTATGTTTTGCCAGTGCTTCCTTTAGGATCTAAATCAAAATCAAGGAATGACTTATTCAGCTAAATTCTATATAATCTAATGAGTGTATGTCTTTATAACTAGAGAATTAGGTATTTAAAAAACTTCTTTATAAGAGTACTGCAATCAAAGCACTAGTCTTAATAAAACAGACTTCTATTAAACTTCAATCTGACTTTTGGATTGTTATTTGGTACGAGTATAAAGCAGGGTGACAGTGACTCCCTTTATGTATAACTCATGGATAACACATAAAAATTCATCTAGCTATTTCCCACTTTTTAATTAAATAATTTTTTTTGATACTTATTACTTAACCTTGATAAACTTTGGACACACAGTGACTGCAGAGAAGTCCAATTAAATTATCCTACGTTGGTAATTTGGTAATAAGGATGAAGAGGTGAGGGGAGTTATAAATATCCCACAATACTACTGGTAATACAAAACTCTATTATGGGGGATTTTGGTTGTTTCATGATAAAATTTACCTGATCCCCTTAAGACTCTGTAATATTCTTATGAAGTCCCCCTTGTTGACAGTCCCACCCTTTATCTTCAGTTAATGACAATTGATCTGCCCTCTGCTCCCCCTGAAAACCATGTGATCTCCCCAAAGATCCTCCTCTCCCCTCCCCCCCAGACAATAAATGACTGGCCCCTTAGTTCTAGCTATGTGGGCCATTTGGCTTGAGTACAGACTTAACTCTTACTTTAAAAGACAACATAGAATGCACCCCCTTCCCCTAAAAAAATTCGCGTAGGAAGTTTGTAAAGGAGCACTGTGATACTTGTAGATCACATTCCTCACACTGAATAAGGGGAGCACGCGCACACAAGTTCCAACTTTTAGATATTAAGGTTGACTAAAGGAAATTGCCAATCCATTTGTTCCCGATTTTCATTCACGCCAATAGCCATTCGTTGCCATTTGGTTTTTTCGACATCAATTTGCACCCCGCGAACCCTCAATCGGGCCAGACTGACTTCAGAAATATCTCGACAATCCTTAACTTCAAGAACACTGAGTAAAGAGCAGTATTCTCCGATCAGTTTTACAGCAGAATTGGAAACTCGCCAACAGCCTCGTAAACCGAGATGTTTCAGCTGAGGACACGAGTTTGCAATGATTCGAACACAATTATCGCTAATACCATAACAGTCATTAAGAAGCACAGTTTGCAATCCATTGCAGCACGAGGCTAGGGAGGAAACACATGAATCAGCGACGTCCCAGCAGCCCGTCAAATCAATGATCTGAAGAGAATTGCAGCATAAAGATAACTGCGTAATGGCGTCGGATGATACCCAACGACATTCGCGTAACTTTAACACTTTCAAATCCGGGTTAAACTCCGCTAACGTGAAGAGCGCTAGATTTGTCAAACTCGAACAAGCAGTTAAATCAAGCTCGCATAGCCGAGTATTTCGCTTTAATAATTCAACCAAGACGTCATCGCTCAGCCAGCTTTTGCAGTTCTTCAGGACCAGCGTTCTTAAACAAGAATTTGATTTAGTCATTAACATGAAAGCATTCGATGTAAGGCGAGATGAAATCCGGCTACAATCTAGAGTTCTTTGCCAAGAGAAGTACGAATCACAAGCCTCTCGGAAGAATATGCACACTTTTCTGAGCTGAAATAATTGTGGTATGGTGAAACAGGGAAATATATGCGGAAAAACAACGTCTTCCCAAGGAAGATTGAAGAAATTTGGAGAAATGACTTGCCTGTCAGCCATCTTGCTTTACATTCATGTTTGGGATCAGCCCTATGGGATCTGGATACGAATGACTGACTCGTCCCAAGCCCCACGTCGTGCGCGCCTCATTCGATCTCCCTCCTTGATAAAATTCATTTCGTGTTGTTTCATTTTATTTCCTTTTTTCTTCATTCCTGCCTTGTTTTTTATTTTATGGTTTTTTTGGGTTTAGAAAATGTAGTAAAATGAATTCATCTTTGAGAAACAACCTTTAAAAACCAGTCTGTCCCGTTAGGGGGACAGGAAAGGCGCGGAGAGTCAACCTCGTTCCCATGGACTGTTCCCTAACCTGAGGGAAGTAAGGGAAAAGGCCATGAGAACGAGGTTGCGGAAAAGTGGCAAAATTTGAGCCAGTAAATACATGATTGATTCCTCTAAGATTTGTGTCATAATGTCAGACGCTGAAATATTAATTAGTCGATAATTGATGTGTTTGGCCACACCTCGATTTTAATTTGGCATAGACATAAATCGGTTTGTTCAGGTATTTTTATCAAAATATCTGTCTAGACAGGAAGGCGACCAGGAGTGTCGATGTCACTCAGGGGGTCCAACAGCATTAAATAATAGTCTTTGTGTATAAGGAGAGTCACTGACTCTGAAATGATCATCTAAAATTATGTGATTAATGTCCTCTTAACAAAGCTGTCTGTCCACTTGAGTCGCGAGCCAGAAAAGGAGAACAAACAGGAATCTGCTTTTCAAAGAGAAAAGCAATCAAGTGGGAATACATATTCTGCAAATTACGAACACCCAAAAAGTACCTTTTAAAATTTCCACCTCGCAAAATTTCGTCCCACCCAGTGAAGTTATTAAAGTCCTTTTAACCCCCCCAAAAGCCCTCGTATTATAGGTCGCGCACCAAAAACTTAACGACTCACCCTTTACTCCGGATTAATTAAGCCTCTGTCTGTCCAAGTTGTTAGGGCCGACTAGCGGCCGAATAAACGAACTGATATTGACTAAGTCAAGGTAGCTCGGTAGCACATGGCTTTTGTCTTAAAAAGTAGTTTCGTGTCGGGGACTGCGATTGCTATGCTCGTTTTTTACAGTATTTGTTCTTTTCCCACTGTCTATTGCACAGAATACGAAAGTATGAGGTTTACAATTTCCTTTTACCCCTGATGTACTCTTTATTAAGGTTTTCTTCGTTCAGTTATTACCGTAGGCGTAGATCAATTCGAAACAACACAAATGTCTGTAATTTGAAAGTAGTACGCAATCACGAGTTGACCTGGATTAAAGCGTTGTGTCCTACAACTACGCGTCCGAAAAACTCTATACGAATTCAGGTCCGCAACACAAATAACCTGCCGCTATTGTGTGAGAACCCTTACGGATGTCCTCTTCCTAACCCTCCCCCCAATCCCCCCCCCCCCAAAAAAAAATGGTAATCGAACAAACCTCGAACCTACGGCTTTACAATGGATCTTGGTGTTATCGTTCCTCTGTTTAATTTTATTTGTTTTTTAATTTGTTTGAATTTTAATCCCCACCAAAGCCTATCGTTGACGTAATCTGATGTAAGATGGGCGCTGAATATTTTTTATTTTTTATTCAACCCTCCCATCGGTGTTTGTTATCAATAGTAAATCCTCGACCGAAAAAATCTAATAAGGGGGTATGTTTCTTAAGAAACTGTGGTGCTGCGTCAGTGGGAGAGTATAACAGGGCAATTTAGTGTTATCAACTGAGCTGAAAACATAAATTGGTCAGCGTTAAGAGTTTAAAGGCAGACGTTTCGAGCGTTAGCCCTTCGTCAGAGCGATCGACGAAGGGCTAACGCTCGAAACTTCAGCCTTTAAACTCTTTACGCTGGCCAATTTACGTTTTCAGCTCAGTTGATAACACTAAATTACCCCCAAAAAGTCTAAGCCTAATACGATGCGCAGGTATGTCTGACGCTGCTGCTCTCTTCTCTGTTCTCATTTCTTTTATCTGTCTCCCCTGAGAAGAAACCTACAACCCATTTACCTCATGAGAGTGGCTATCTCGAGGGTAAAAGGAATGACCGCCAACTAAAGAAACTCTTCATTGTTGAACAAATTCTCCTTTTCAGTGCAATAGGAAATGAAGGTAAAACCGTATGGAGAATATGTATACTGATCATAAAGTGTAACTGATAAATCAGTAAATAAAACCCACACACAACCCACAATTCCTCCAATCACTCCGACGAAAGGCTAACACTCGAAACTTCAGCATTTTAACTCTTCACGGTGCTCAGTTAACGTTTTCAACTTAGTATGCAAAGGTAGACAAACTCTCAAGGCATGCATAAGCTAAAAATTGAACGGGGATGGCTACAGATGGATAAGACAGACCCAGATTGAAGATGATGGACGAACTATGGAAATTTGAGAAATACAGTGTTAAATTTTACACCACGGACAAATCGTGACATTGCACCAAAAAGGAACTTCAACAATCCAAAGATGATGATGTCGTCATCAAGAACTGTCGGTGACACCCCATAAAAGGAATGATGTTTATCCAGTGGGAACTTCAATCATTTCCGCCGAATGCTATTTTCCCAATATTGTACCCCGGTTATTGCAGCAAATTGACCTCCGGGAAAGAATAATTGTGGTGGTTCGAGTGATACCATGATTCGCGCTGAACTTACGTGTTGCTGCTGGTAGTCTCTCAACCGTGAATGAAAGCGGCAAGGCAATTCGGAACGACTTGTGAAATTTGTTTGCATAACAACATGTTCTAGACAGTGACCCAGAGTGCTGGTAAATTGAAACGAACAACTTGTGCCGCTTTCATACAGACGTTATTGACAGAAATATATTGAAGGCAACTAGCTTGGCCAAACGACGTGTAAAGGTACGTTAACATGCGAATTAGAAGTCTCATTATTTTTGGTTGATCACAGCCTTCAGCACCGAGTCAAGAAACCTGATTTATCCGGCATGCTTATCGTATCGCCAATCACTCGACTAGTATGAGTCAGTGTGAATTTTCACTCCGAGTTTCGGCTTCCGGGGACAGTACATAATGTTACATCTGTGCTATGATTTTCACAAAGTATTGAAATTCTGTTTGTGAATCATGGCTTACACTGTAATCATTTCACAATGTTTTCGAACAGGTTCAGCAATTCGTGCTGGTTTTCGATTTCGTTTTGAACTTGAATTTTTTAGCTTTAACCATAAGGAGCTCGTCAACGAATTTAAACTGCTCAAGTATTTAGTTAAAGCGTAAGTATGGGTCATTCAGAGATTTAATAGATTTATCAACCGCCAGGCGGTGTTTCTATCATATTCCTTCACAGCTTGCGAGAAATTTCTTAACCATCATCTATTGTGCTCTCAAGTAGACCAGCAGTATCGCTGTGTTTAATTATAAATACTAAAGGACTAAATAGCGTTCTAAAACGTGACGTAACTTTTACAAAAGTGTTCTTGCTGTTTTGGCAAATTATTTCTCATTTTATGTATAATTAGCAGTCATAACAACGTCGAAGTTGTGAACGAATAGGCAATTAAAATGTAATTGGTGAATAAATTATTTATCAGCCTCCTGGGAACTGTTTTCTTTTTCTCATAATTTTATTTATTATTTTTCATTAACGGAGTTCTGATGCAAAACCAAAAAAACATCTTTAAAAATTTGTAATTTTGTTCCAGAAATTTGCGCTATGTGTAATATTAAAGGGGAAATAACGAAGACGACAAATTAATTTTGGTCAAACTCGTCCTAGGATATCGGAAACAATATTTCGGTTTCCGTCACAAAAGTGGCAAATTAACCCGAAAATAAAAAAAAACACTTGTTGATTTTCGACTGAGAGGAAAATCTACAGCTCGATAGCTCTTCCAAGATTCCTTTCAAAAATCTCGTGAAGATATGGCTGCTGAATCGAAAAATATAGAAATAAAATAGACAGCAAACATTACAGTAATCGTCGATACGCAGCCAGGATATCAGTTTTACCCCACAATAGGCCACTCAAAGTCTATATCGAAAACTTCATCCTGGTAACAATGACATACAAAAAGAATCTGGCTTGTTTTCAAATTACAGATTATGCGTTGTTCGAGACGCATTAATATTATCATGACGATGTTTGTCAGGATTTTAGGAAAAGGGGATAAGCACCTCTTACATTGAGTCATGTCACAGAAAAGACAGATTTAGGACGAAATTTAACCTTTAAAATTGTCGGTTGATAGTAAAAAAAAAATCTGCGGATGTCATCTCTCGATCTCTGTGCGTTTTTCAGTTTCGGGTTCAACTAAGCCACTGAGATGATGCGGAACCCGCAAATTCTTTCCTCTGTGATACAGTGCCAAGGGATTTCCTATAATGAGATTTTCCCGAAAACATAAAATGAGATTCAAAGAAATTTTTTTTTCCGGAAAATTGTCTTAGTCTCAGAACTTAACATCTCCTCACGAAAATGTTCTTCTATACCTTGCCGACGCAAAAAAAATGTTTATAAGATTATGGCGAGCGAGAGAACACCGAAACCAAGATTATTTTTTTCTTTTTCGCTCATCGCTTTGTGACTTGGCGGCGCTGCCACTGTCAAGAAAAGAAAAGAGAAATACTGTAGTGAATTCCCGCCTTTTTTCGATTAATCATAGCGGAGCTCTAGAGCGCGAAGCGCGTCAGTTAGAAACATAATACGTAAGGAAATATGTTAACCTGTCAAAGCAAGGTCTTAGGTTGTAAAGTAAGCTGTTGTGGAATTTTTCGAGCGCGTTACACTACACATAGCAGACCTTCGTTTTTGAAAATTAACGATTTTGGCTCTTTTAAAAATACTCGTCCTCAGCATACTTGGACGCGAGACAGAGAAGTTGACATTGAATGATAACTTACAGGGTATAACTACAGAGAAAACGTAACAGCATTCAAGCTTTATCATTTGCTTGTACTGTTTCGGTTATGAATCGTTTCTCTTTCTTTCTTGTTTACTTTCTTAAGTGCTGGAAGTTATTCTTAACTGTGCGATAGGACATCCTCAAAAGATAAGTTCAGACTACATTTGTTTTTGAAACTTTTTTTTCCCGGAAATTTACTAAAAAGCCTCAACGCCGAGTATTAGACCCAGTTACCGTAGATCACGTCCAAATATACCTAATGGCAAGGGTGATAGCACTGAGATCACTTCCCGAACCGTAGACCCGTCGAAGAAAAATGTAAACTCAGAGACTGTCTACTCCAATGGTGATGTTAATTTTTTTTACCGCTGAGACCGGCGGGTTTATTTTGATCATTTCCTTATCAAATAAAACAAAAACAAAAAAAACTTTAAAAGTTTTTCATAATCAATATTGAATGTCGTAGTATTGTTTAACTCTTTCGCTCAGGTTCATTTTACGTATTTCGAGTTCATGTGCCTCGAATCGTTCTGGAATTTATTTGGACTGGAAAATCCTCAAAGCAAACTGTAATTTATTTAACATGTATGGTGATTCGATCTGCAGCTTTGTATTTTAGCCTTAAAATCTTGCGGATTTTCTTTACCTCAAATTGGAAAGACACTAAAAATATGAATAAATTTTATTTTCTTTCGGAAAGATAACCCTTCAAAGGGTCAATTCATATTTTCTTTTAATAATTCACGGAAATTCGAGTTAATGTCAAATATCGATATTAGACTTAGAGAAACTGAGCATCACATCTCTGATTGGGTGATAATTTCCCGCCAAAGTCTCGAGACACAACACATTTGTCAGCAATAATTATCGAAAACAGCTGTTTTGGAAAATACGACGCGAACCCGAGTTTTTGACAATTTGAAACTTATTTCAACCGCAGAAGCGACTGTTGTGAAAGCGATAAAAGCTCCTACCTCGAAAATCTCCGCAGCTTTGTATAATTTTTATAGTTATAGCTTTCTTCTCAAGATGATCGAACTGCTGAGAACATTGAAGAATTTCCTTCATTCTTCCTCTGGGTAAATATACATGGTTTTAATATTTCAACAAATTTAAATTTTTTCCGCTTGCTTTACAAACACGAATCTCATAACTAGTGTTTCAATTCACTCCGAAGAAAAAGCTGTACATTCGCTCGTTTCTTTCTATTTTAAACTATCGATATTATATTAAAGTGCGACCGTATTTTTGTGCGGTTTTATAGAGAGACTTTAAAACAATCTCAATTCAGGAATACTTCTGGGCTATGTGGCCGTGAGTGCTTCTATCTTTGGTCTAGACTCCAAGAGAAGCCTTTGAATAGATCGAAAATGGGTTTAATGTCAGCAACGCCAATTTATGTAAATTCAGAGACGTGCAGCGGGAGAAGATTGCAACGATTTTGCTTCCTACATACAAGACCATAAATAACTAATTTTTGAAAGAAACTGAAAAAAACAGCAGTAATGTTAAGCAAAAATATTTTTCTTTTTAATCAGGATAAAATTTTTGCCCTCTGTTTACTGTAAGTTTTTTCTTTTTCTGCATTTTTCAAGGCTGTACATGTGGTAGTTATGGCAGTTTCTCAGAATTTTTTTTTTGTTTTAGTCGGCTCCGTAAAATGGGAAAATGGCCATCTGAATTTATATAAATATAAACTGGTTTGGTCTTGGTTAGCTGTTGTAGTTCCGCGCAATCAAAAATAAATTCAGTTTGTCTCGCGATAGATTTATGCATCCAGAAAAAAATACACAAGGAAAAAATACATGCGATACAGCTTGAGAACAATGTTGACGGCGTCGAAGGTTATTGTTTATCAAAAAAAAAAAAAAACCCGTTGAAAGGTTGCCGTCGCACAAACTATTGTTCGCTCAATTTTTTATGATATTTTCGGACGGTTGTGTATTGAAACGAGCTGTACAAACATTGTGAAAATCTGCTGATAAGCTAGCAGGCTCTTCAAAATATTACACAGCGCACATTTAGAAGGATTATTTCATGGGCATCAACATCCAAGCGACTGTAGATGATGCATTTGAATAATTTGCGGGCGTTTCCCTTACCAAAGCATTTCAACAGGTGTTATTATTTCGTTACAAAACTTCACTTGTTCTGATCAGAATTTATATAGTACTCTTACAGCAATATTACTTCTCCCATGATCAGCAATTTTTTCGTACAGCTAGTGATTGATCCTTTTCGTTTTCTCTAAATGCACAAGAACGCTTGTTAAGACTATCTCCGTTTGCGTGTACAACAGGTGTTTAACTGAAATCCGTTGACGCATTGCACGGAGATACGGAAAGAAATATGGCAATCTTTGTTTTAAACTTGGTCTTCAATTAAAGAAAAAACGCCACCAGAATGACTCTGACACAATTTTGAGTCTCCCGTAAGGTCTAAAATCTCAGCTCTACCGACTGCACTGTTAAGAATCCGTCGTTGAGCGATGCCGCATAAAAAGATTTACATGAGGGAATCAGAGGCAGAGGAACCAACTCGTTACAGAACGGTAACAAAATTATGAATTTCGTAGGATTTTTTCCAATAATGTTTTTTGGCGCACGACCGGCAAAATTGATTCGCTCAAGTCTGCTCGAGATTTGACCACTTTGTTCATTCTAAGTGAGCAATTTTTTTAAAATCCATTGGTGCAACAGAAGAAATATTTGAGGAGCCAAGTCATTGGTTTCAGCGTTTTGAACAATTTGGAACTGAAGGCGATTTTTCTCGTGGCGAAAAAGGATTAAAATATATTTTGACGTCCCGTTATCATGTACTGCGTGTTATTAAAGTGGAACCAATGTTAGGCTTCTCTTTGTTACCATGACAACAAATTGAAAATCGTCTACCAGTTGAAGATTCGTTCTGCCTCTTTACCTTACCTGCCAGGGTTAGATTGCAATGCATAAAATTTTTAAATCCTGATTGGCCAAATTTGTCGCTTTTCAACAGATGTTGTGCCTTCCTTACTGATAAATTTGAATTTTACGTTTAAAAAAAGTAATTCGCGTAGATGAACAATTTCTCGATCAATCTATTTTTTAATTTGAACCAGATTTGGCCAGACAACCGATATAAATGCTATATTTGACCTCACATCTGGTGCCAATGGTAGATGGCAAAAGGTGTTAAATACCTCTTTTGTACAGGTAACATAACCAGCTTACGCTAATATCAATGTGAGGTAACGCAATATCTGTCACGCAATACCTACGGAAACGCGTCCTTTACACATTTTCCCAACAATTGTATTAATCCGCTATTTGACACGAGCCAGAATGAAGAGGACTTCTCATCTGACAGTACCTAAAGTAAAAGTTTTCTCCGAAAAAGAGAGGTATCCCATTAATCCAACTTATCTTAAATTTACATGCGGTTACTTCAAGATGGCCGGCTATTTCAATTTTCTCTTCTTCAACAGAAAAATGCCATCTGTTTACCACGAACATTGTGGCAAACCTGGACCGAAAAGCAACGATTATGTTCCTCCGCCTGAAGCGAGATATTTCAAGTCTCGGAGTGCTCCTAATTCCCCTTTAATGGGAGAACGGAGATCCGCTACCCCCAGGGACTCCCCGCGTCTTGCTCGAGAAGTACATCGACTTTCTGAGAAAGTGTCGCAAGTGAAAAGCCCGAGGTCCCCCAGAGTGGGACGAAGTAAATCTTTCAACTCTAAAGGTACGTACTGAAAAAATAACGCTAATATCATGTTTATAGAATCATATATTGCATTGTTACAACTTACATCACGTTCTTTACGGATTCTCTCTCGGTTCGGTCTCTTTATTACACATCGTGAAGCTAAGATAGCCTAACGCCAATATTCTAATCTTTATCAGTTTATCTTCATACCTATCTCTGCTTTGTTCACATTCATAGATTTATGAAAGGCGCTAGATCTAATTAACTTTTTGTGACTTGTTTTCAAATTTGAAAATATAAGATTTCGCGGTTTACAATTTGTTAAAGCACTTATCCAAGGACGTTTGACTCAAAATAGACTACCAATTAAGATCTATTTTCGATATTGCTTTAACAAGCACTAGCACAATTATTGCCTTAAAACTTTGACTTCAGCGCCCATTTTAAGCTAAACCGATTCTGTAAACTTTGCTAATTGCTCCGCACTCCATCGACAGCTTTTATAATTTGTTGTCATTTTTTATAGTCAACTTTCAGTTAAGCTATTCAGATAAGTTATAGGGAAGATAAGAAGTATTAACAAATATCGAAAACAGTTCGGGAATGCTATATCGCATTAAGAAGGCAAACATAACATATTGCCTTAATGAATCATGCTATTAAGGTATATCCTACGTCGGGCTGTTTAAAGGATCTAAGTCACAGGTACTGTGTTGGTCATAAATATATTAGTTGTTTAACATCATTAGAAAAAACCAGACAGGTTCATGGCTTTTTTCCAATCAAAATATCTTCCGCAATACCCAGTCCCCTCTTTCTTAACTCTCACCAATTTTTTTATGCAAAAGACTGGGATGGAGGTTGCCTTCGCAATCAGGTTTAGTCTTGGCTCTTCTTTGTCTAGATAAAACGCATTAATGATGCAATACATGTTGGGTTTATTGTTACTGCGCTGTACTCCTGATTGAGAGGTCCCGCTTCAAGCCCTGGCCGGGTCATTGAGTAAGACCATGAACAAAAAAGGGACGTTATTTTATCTTGATAAGACACACTGCCTTACTCTACCCGGGAGCATAAATATCTTATTAGACGTTTTGGTGTGTAGTGTCGCTAAGTATTTTTACGAGTTGTGCCGTATTTTGACGAGCAACTAGGGCGAGTCAAAATACAAATAACAAGAAAAAATACGAAGTGATGCTACACACCAAAACGTCTAATAAGTTATTTTTTATCCAACTGCTTTTTTTTTCTGCCAAGTTTTTCTGCTCATTTCTCATAAGGCGGGAAAAGCAAAGTGGATAGAGAAGCGTAACGCGCGCAGCCAACTGGTTATACAGGTTTTTTTACAGTAAAAAATAACCAACTGTCCAAATAACCGTACAATATCGCAGGATACTTGTACTCTATTCAGTTGGATAATAAAAATAGATACTACAGCTCTCTCAATGGAATCTTAACAAAGGCAGCGAGTGTGGCAGGGGTAAGCTGGGATGGATTGTAATCCTCTCTAGGTGGGGAAGCAATGTTCAGAGTCGCTTCGTGCCAATGAGGATAAGCTTCGGTCATATGCGTCGTTAATCTTTAAGCTGCCTCAAAGTTTTACTGCATCTATGGACGTGAATGAAGAAGGGTGATTGAGAGTGCATGATGCAGTTTTAAACTGGAAGAAATTAAAATCTAAAACCAACCACTCGCTCTGAAGTCTGTATTTTCTATTCCTCCTCTCTGCTTCTTCTTTTTTTATTATCATTTTGGCTCACCTCTTTCTGGCTGGGCCTACTTTTTTCCTTGGGAGGGGGAGAGATCAAACTGTTATCTTGAATAGGTTTCTTTCGGCCCTTGAAAAAGAAGACACTTAGCAAGAGCAGTGTTTTTCAGAGTTTTTTCAGAAACGTACCGCGGGTGACATAACGCTCTGCGCTTATTATCATGCAGGGAAGAATTTTAGGTTAGAGAGATTTTTCGAAAGGTTTTGTTTATTTTGTTAATAGCAAAGGATTACGGCAACAAAAAATGTTCGGCATTTATGTAAACCCGGGTAAATTTCTCAACCATTCTGTTTCTGATGTTCCAGTCGCTTTTCCTTTTTTCCTCATCCTCTCCTTGTTTCCCATCATTTTTCTTTTGTTCGTTTTCTATAAAAAAAAATTGTTGTATTTACACCGTTATCTCGCACTCGCGGATTTTTCCATTTAGAAAAGATTGAAAAAAATTGTTTACAATACACTCGAGGAGACGTATTCTTACGACATGACCAAGAGCTCATAGCGAAAGTTATATTTAGAAAGTTTGACACGGAAAATTTATATGAAATTCTTTGACCCTGCATCAAAATTCTGTGTTAATAGTAATAGTGTAATAATATTTATTATTTGTTACGCGCATTTTACATGTGCATATGATCAAATGCGCGATTAAAAAAATATGCTAGACAAGTCGCCCAAAAATAGGTTACAGGAAACGATTTGTGGCTTTGAGTGTTTTAGAGTCTTGTCAACCTATGCTCTGCTGGCCTTCTGTGTGTAGTGACTGAGTCAAATCCCCACTCCACCCTAGACAGAGCAGCTCTTTTGGTCTGTTTTTAGCGTGACGTCATTGGCAGCTTTGCACCTTGCCCGCGAGTACGAAGAATTCATAATCGTATGTCGAGGCTCGAGAGGTCAAATCTAGCGGCAAAACGCGATGACTGAATGTCACAAGTGCGGTAAACTGGTATATTTTGGTAAGTTTAGTAGTTTGAAAACAAAATACCGCCCGTAGTTTCAAAAATAATGCTTTCGATGGAGCAAGAAAGCGTGATCAATTTTGATCCGCCCGGAATCGATTGCCGGAACGGGGACCGATGACAAATTACCCTGACACGGCGGTCTTCGTTTGGGAAAATTTTTCCTTGTGATTTATTTGTGTGATATTTTGCAGCGGAACAGAGGAACTCTCTGGGAAAAGTCTGGCATCCTGGCTGTTTGCGATGCGAAGAATGCGGTAAACGATTAAACCCTGGCCAACATTCAGAGGTATAGTACTGCATTAACTTGATTTCACTGAGTGGTTTGCCCAATTAAATAACGCATTATTTGTCAGTTCTTCTGGTCTATATACATTTTTTCCAGTAGAAGAGGCAATAAAAGATTTATATTTTGTAGTATTCTGTAATCAAATTCAAGAAACGAAATACTTTTTCTAAATCGTGTATGCACTTATAAACATTAACTCGAACGAAAATTTTTCTGAAGAATATTAGGCCTAACGTTTAAAACCTTTGCGTCCGGGTGCAAAATTTCACGATAATGTTTCATGAAGTTTATGTATGACGGCTGTATAAGCTCCTAGAGTATGTTGTCTGGTGGGTTCTTTTCACACTTTTTGAAAACCTCTGTACGAGAAAAATGCTATAAATATTGTTAATATTATAGTAATGTTCGCTCAGTCTATTAAATTGCGTGTTAAAGGTGTATCACGCGATTATTTTTTTTTTTGAGCTGGGTGCGATGGGCCGTAGATCAGTGCATTACGATAAATAAAACCCAGCTCTCAGATAAAAGGAAGAATAAGCAACTTGCCTGTTTGTTTAATTATTAGTGCGATTAACTTTGTAAAATAAACTTATTTTTGATTCAAAATATTTTTGTCATTCATATGGAAGTTTATGTCCGACAATGATAAATTTCAACCTGTCAAAGTCCAGGGCTTAGCTGTTTATTTTATAAATAAAAAAAATAGCTTTTTGGCCTTAATTTAGTTTAAGTAAGGTAGATAACAGCCAAAACATTCTTGACCACAGCAACTCGTTGTAGGTCAAATATTTGTAATGTTACTTCGAGTGAGTGTTCTAGATGCTAATTTTTTTCCTTTGGGTGCTTTCTATTAATAACCGCCTGGTCTATTTCCAGCTAGTTGCCAGTGATTTTATGTCAAAGATATGATTGTGAGTTTGTTGTAAATTCAT